>NW_021163237.1:5000-20524 GCF_004324835.1 Dendronephthya gigantea | reverse complement strand
CTGATACTCGTTTTGGTCATCAATTGTTAGGATATGGTGCCTTGTTGTCCATTTACTTGGGTGTCACGAGTGCACTTGGCTTCTTAATGATTGTTGGTGTTCCCTTTATCAGCATGGTTGGTGTTCTACCGTTCTTGGTTGTAAGTATCGGCATAGACGATGTTTTTATTATTCTACACGAACTTAATGAAATGATCCGTCAAGATTTGCCTGCGATGCATATGTTAAGTGGGACAATGGCTAGAAGTGGTCCAACTATTACCATGACAACCCTTACTGATCTTGTAGCATTTGCCGTTAGCAGTAGTTCCATCTTCCCTTCGATTCGGCTTTTCTGCACTTACACAGCTGTTGCAATTTCATCTGTTTTCATTCTGTTGCTGACATTTTTTGTTGGTTGCATGTGGTTCGATATTAAAAGAATCAACGCTCGACGCAGAGATTTCTTGCCTTGCCTAATGAGTCCTCCTCCAACTGATTGTTGCTTTGGAATTCGGAGAAGTGGCTTTGACAACGTTATGAAAGCATGGGGAAAACTAATTACTTCCTGTTGGAAAAGTTCTTTGTGTTCTCAGGTTCACTACTTCTCCTAGCTTTGGAATTTATGGCGCTTTGGCCTCGATGAAAGTTTTAACAGGAAGTGGTTAACAACGAAAGATTCACATTTCCGAAAATTCCTAAATGTTTATGAAGAAAACTTTAACCTTAATATCGAAGTTAGCATAATTTTCCCAGAAAAACTGATCACTCGAGTATTGAAATTCAGAAAATATACTCCCAAGTTGAAACTCTAGTTGAAAGTAACGAATATTTTTCTCCAAGAAGATATCGTGGTATCCCAATATACGTCGTGGGCACGGAATAGAAACATCAAAATCGATGATACGAGAATATTCCATCACTACTTGAAGGAGTTTATTTCACTCCCGGAGTATCAAAGGTTTGCCCAGGATCTAAAATTTTCGAAAGATAAACTCATTTGACGGCTTCACGGATACTAGTATATTGTAAAAGTGATCCTGACTCAAATTTCAAAGAAATATGATGGCGAGCATTCGAAAGGATCTCCGTCCACGGATGCTCGTGCATTTGCTATTGCCTTGCCTTTTATATACTTTGAACAGTATGCTCATGTACTTAATGAAACCATCAGAACTTGGTTGTTGCTGGAATTTCAATTATTTTGATATCGTGGTTGTTTATTAATCACTTTGTGTAATATTTTGTCTTATATGGGGATTCGGTGCTCTTATATTTGAACTATTTGGTCTGATGTACATCTGGAATGTCTCTTTGAACTCAATCTCTATGATCAACCTTGTTATGGCTTTGGGATTTTCTGTAGATTACAACGCACATGTCGCTTTCCACTTTGTTTCTCCAGGGCAACAACTCCCGAACTCCGTGTCATCGATGCTCTAAGCAAGGTAGGCGGCAGTGTTTTTAGGTGGGCTTAGCACATTCCTTGGAATGATGCCAACGGGATTTACCTCCTCCATGGTATTTCAGACATTTTTCAAAATGTTTGTTGGTATCGTTTTTCTTGGTTTACTTCATGGTTTGGTGATACTACCTGTGTACCTGTCTCTACTTGGAAAGCTCTTTAATCTTCGTGAAAGTAACCTTGACTTGTCAATCATGAAGTGGTTCAACATTACGAAAAGATACAAATCTAGTAGAAATACAAGCCGAGTTTATCTGAATTAGACGCAAAAACCAAACAGTCCAATCCAATTGCCATTGTCGGAATGAGTTGTCGTTTTCCAGGTGTGCAAACTCGAAAGATGCATTTTGGGATATGTTGGTGGAAGGGCGATGTAGTATTGGCTCTTATCCAATGAACAGGCCAGACGCAAGGGAGTTCACAGATTCGTTTAACCCAGGGAAGCACACACCAGGGAAGCATTACGTCCTTACCGGCGCATTTCTTGAAAATATTACAGGATTTGATGCTCAATTTTTTGGAATATCTCCAAGCGAAAGCCGTTCAATGGATCCCCAACAGCGAATACTTCTTCAAGTTGTCTTTGAAGCGATTGAAGACGCTGGCATACCCCTTGAGGACTTACAACAATGTCGAACTGGCGTTTATGTTGGATCTATGTGCACGGAATATAGTGCACTGGTTTTTGATCATTCGAATATTAGAAAGATTGATCAGTTCTCGTCAACTGGCTGCTCTATGTCAGTTATAGCCAATCGCATTTCTTTTTCGCTAACCTAACTGGCCCTAGCATCGCTTTGGATACTGCTTGTTCCTCGTCTTTGGTTGCTTTGGACATTGCATTTCAACACTTACAAACTGGCGAGTGTGACGCAGCTATAGTTTGTGCCCCTAATATAATTCTCATTGGAAACCAATTTCACACGGCATGCTGCAGAACTGGGCTGTTAGCCGAAGATGGTCGTTGCAAATGTTTTGATATCAAAGGTGACGGCTATGGGCGAGGAGAAGGTGTAGCTGCATCTTAATAAAACCTACCCAAACAGCCTTAGATGATAGAGATAATATCTATGCAGAGGTCTTGGCTTGCGGAACAAATAATGATGGCCAAACAGCGATTCCAATGACAGCACCTAGTCAGGTAACACAAGCCGCTCTTTTTAAGAGTTCTTCAAGAGTCAGGTCTGACCAAGGACGATATAACATACGTGGAAGCACATGGCACCGGTACAGCCGTTGGAGATGTCGTCGAAATGGGATCACTATCAGCAGTCTATGGCAATAGTGGCAAAAGATTACTTCGTGTAGGATCAGTGAAATCAAACGTAAACCATACGGAGTCAACAGCAGGTTTAGCTGGACTAATCAAGACATGTCTGATGATAAAACATGCCAATTTGTTCCTACTATTAATGTTCAACAAGTTAAACCACAGCTCATGATGCCTGAAAGAAAAATGGTGGTTCAAGTTTCCAATGAAACTTGGAAAACCGAGGATGATAAGCCGAGAACCGCCGCGGTATCTTCGTATGGATTCGGCGGCGCAAATGCCCATGCAATCATTAGGGAAGTAACTACAAAGCCAACTATAATCCCAAGCAGAAATTCATCCAACAGAGTTCTAACATTGTCGGCAGCGTCGAAAGAAGCATTGAGAGCAATGGCTAAAAAGGTGTCCTTATCGCTAAAGATAAAGCCTGATGACGACGAACTTCTTAAAGATAATATTTGTTATTCCCTCAACGAAAGGTACACAATGCAACTTTATCGCTTGGCGGTTAGCTTTATTCATTTCAAGATGCAGCTAAGGCATTAGATATGTTCTCTGATCAGGAAAACGGATGGGAAGATTGGTGGCTACAGGGGCCGTCACTAAGCCGCGTCGTGAAGTCGTATTCCTCTATGGTGGTCAAGGTGCACAGTGGTATGGTATGGCAAGAGAAATGCTAGTTCATGAGTCAAAGTTCAAGGAAAGCATTGAAAAAATTGACGCACTCCTTAAACAATACCAAGCCCCCTGGTCCTTGATTTCTGAGCTCAAGAAACCCGCAGAAACGTCGCGAATTCATGAAAACCAATCGGACAGACGGCTCTGTTTGCCATACATTTTGCTTTAACCGAGCTACTAAAATCATGGGGTGTTTTACCGTCCGCGGTTATTGGTCATAGTCTTGGAGAAATATCTGCAGCCTGGGCATCTGGAGCATTAAATTTGAATAAAGCTTTGCAGTTGGTTTTGTTTCGCTCTCAACTTCACGAGAAATGTTCACCAACAGGATGTATGGCTGCCATTGGGATGACAGAAAAGGAAGCTCGACATATGCTGCAAGATCTTCAACTGACAAATGAGGTCGACGTTGCCGCCGTGAATAGCCCAGGTAATGTTGTGTTATCTGGTAGCAAAAGGTCAATGGAGCTGGTGGAAAACCATGTGTCCAGTGAAAGAAGCAATCTTTTTTGGAAGAAACTTACTACGACTCGAGCATACCATAGTAGAGAAATGGATGAAATAAAGCAAGCATTCCTTAATCTCACAAAGGATTTCAAAGTTTGTGAAACTTCAAGCAATGTGCCATTTTATTCAACTGTTACCGGCACTAAGTTGCCCGGTAATCTCTTATCACTTGACCATTGGTGGCGTAACATCCGACAAGCGGTTTTACTGGAGCCCGTATTAAAAAAGATGTTTTCGGATGGTCACCGGTTCTTTATTGAAATAAACGCAGTACCTCAGCTTTCATACCATGTTCGTCAGACTTGGTCTCACAATCATCCGTCAGATTCTCTACGTTCAAACGACGTCGTTGTGGTTCAAACTCTACCAAAACAATCAGTGAAAAGCCAGCACTTATCATTTCTTCAAAACTGCGTGGCTCGCCTCTTCGCAAATGGTGTTCCCTTATCTTGGAACAAAGTGCAAGGCTCGGGATCGAAAACATTTTTCCCCCGTCCAACATATCCTTGGCAAGAAACAAAGTATTGGTACCGCGAATCGCATCCACCAGAATGTGTTACATTTTACGATGAGCACAAGACTAATGAAGAAAATAAGAAAACCACCAAATTCCATCCCCTTCTTGGTAAAGTAGTCCCGACGGAAACGTTCAGTGGTTTGCTGGCTTGGGAATCTGAAATCAATTTGCACGATGTTTCGTATCTCCAGGATCATAAATTTTCTCAATCTTCAAACCCCTTGATACCTGCCGCTGTTTATATAGAGATTGTATTTGCTATGTCCTTGCACTTGTCTCCACGGGCAGCGCCTGATGTTCGAAACATCAGTTTCGATAGTCTACTGTCCATATCCGAGAATGACTCGCACAAGATAAGAACACGTCTTCTACCTGAAAAATCCCTTGGTGGAAATAAATCATTTCAGATCTCTGCAGTGGAAAGCGACGAGCGAGAATTAACTGTCTCTCAGGGTTCCATTCAGATTGGTATTGATGATGGATATAGATCGAAAGGTAAACCGAATACATTTCTAGCAAATATTTTGAACGGCGTACGCAAATGATAGTGATATAAGACTAGCTAAATTGTATAAATATAATGCCTATACCAAAGTTTAATGTACAGTGTTTCAAAAAAAAACTTTGCAATGCATTTTATTATTGAAAAATTTAGGATTTATTAGTGTCAAATAAGGAATGACGTCAAATAAGGAATTTCATTACGTCAAATAAGGAATTTTGTGCAACTTAATTCAACAAAAGAAAACTGATTTGCAATTCCCAATTTGACATGATGTCCGGTATATTTAAATGCTAATAAATCCATCAAAAGTTTTCCATAACAAAATGTGATTGGACAGTTTTTTAAAATACCTTAAACTTTTGATCTATTCAAACATCGCAACCATGGTATAGACACTTATGCAGTATGCATGCAGTGATATTAATCTTGCGTGATAGTGATCATAACCTCAAAGCGTGATAGTGATGTATAGGTAACTATTTAAAACACGAGAGGGAGCATTTTATAATATTTAAATCGCGATGCGAAGCCGGATGTTTTAATGTAATATATATTTAGTGAAAATCATTTAGTGAAATCATTCAGCGAAAGATTGACTGAAATGAAATCAATTTTATTATTATTAAATGTTATTTACAGACACTAGTCCCGTCAGTTACCACTGATTTCCACGGGGGCGTCTACTTAATTACACTATGAGCTATGACATATACAAATAGAATTATGAGCTATAATATATACAAATAAGTGTTGACACAATAAATATAGATCGGCCTGCTTCACTGAGTTTATGAGCCTCTTGAAATAGCGAATTGATTGAGCAGACTTAGCTTCATGCTAAAGACAGTTCCATAATACAGCTCCTATATATTTAAAATTTATTTGGAGAAACTCTTTCTTAGGTCTCAGAATTAAGAAATCAGTATTGTAATTTCTCAGTTTATAACCATTTTCATTTACACTTCGCTCAGAAAAGGATTTGCGAAGGCATGGGGCAGTACCGTTTTTAGAATATTATGTACGAGAACTGCTTTGCTAGACTTATATTTAGTTTTGAGATTTTTGCATCCACTTTCCCACTTTTTTTTAGTAACAGCCCACAGTTGTCCCAAAGAGGGGAACAATAATCAAAATATGGTTTAATTAAGGCTTTGTAAATGGTGTGCATAGTTTCATCAATTGCCCATCTATAGTTATGTTTTCATGCAATGTCTATTTCGCTTATAAAATGGTATTTATGGTAGCTATATATTATGTAGTATATATAAAAAACTACTCGCTCGATCTCGTCGTATATGGCTGATAGCCATATCATTAAAAATACTAAATAATGACAGCTATATTATTATAACTTCTGGGTTGCACCTAAACGACGCCATAATTGCTACAAGGCGTCGTGTCCAGGTAGAAAGCGCAGTGCTTATCTTCATTTAACGCTTATTCAAAGCTTTTTCATTTTAGAAGTCTCCCAGAAAGGAAATCCGTACGATATTGAAATTCTTAAATCTTCAATGGAAGAATGGTCAAGGGCAGATTTTCTTAAAGCTCGTGAAACTGCGGGTTTCGCATTCGGTCCTCAGTTTGACTTGATAGTCAGGGCGTGGTCCAGTGGCAATGAAGCCCTTTCTCTCATATGTCCGACTGAAGAAATCGCTAATACAGAAGAATATGTCTTGCATCCTTCGGTGATTGATGCATGTTTACAGACAACCATTCTGTTGGACATCAAATCTGTCGTTAAAGCTGTGCCAAAGGAGATTAAACGCATCAACATTTTGAAACAGACGACGTGCACGCAGCAGTTTTATGCTCACGCAAAGATCGTAGAATCAGAAAAAGGAGAGGCGTTTAACATTTTCCTTTTGGATCAGTGTGGCCGTGCTTTGATGATTATTGACCAGTTTACTATAGAAGAAATACTGTCAGATCGAGAGGAAGTGAAATTTGATAACGCAGTGTTCACATTTGGTTGGCAGCAGTTGGCGTCTGGCTCTTCAAAAGTTCGTGAGCATTACGTTTGGCTGATTCTGAGAGACCAAAGTAAATTTGCTGAACGATTTGCACAGCATGTCCTGCAAAGCGGAAGTGTTCATTTTGTTGACAAACAAGATACCTCAGATGAATCTCGTGATGCATTTTCCCGATCGCTAGATAAAGTATTGGGGAAAATAGAAGCTAATCAAAAGCTAATGGTGATCAATTTCTGGCCTGTGGATGCAAGCAAATTCAATATCGATACGCGCAACTTTGATGCTGCTCATAGCTCTGCGTTTGAGAGCTGTCTTTTGATTTCTCAAGAAATTTTAAAGAGAGAAGAGTTTCTCAAACAGATTCAGCTTGTGTTCATCACTTCAGGAGTGATTTCAATTCCTCAACTAGAACGAAGTTCTGATGATACTTTTCCATGGTCTGGATCTGTATTTGGATTTAGAAGAACCTTCTCAGAAGAAATCACTGTCCCCACTGCCTCTGTGATTGATTTGCCGGCCAATCCTAGCGATGAAGATTTCCATGCAATTGCACAAGACATTGAAAAAACATTGCTAGAAGAAGAGATTGTATATAGAAATGGTGAACGGTATGTCAATCGTATTCAAAAGTTTGATCCTGACGAGTCCAAATGTACGAAAAGGGAATCACCTTTAGGGGAAGATGGAGCACTAAAGCCTGTAAAGATGGCGAGTTGGTCAGGTCAGTGGTTTCTACAGAAAGGGTCAAAAGAACGGATTGGAGAAATTGAAGTCTACTATGCCTGTCCTATTCTTCATAAGCATTGGAAAGATCTGAAACCGAACGATCTTATTTCAATTGCTGGGAAAATGTGCAATGGACTGGAGGCAAACAATGATCCCTTTGTGTTGGGCATCTGTAAAATTGATAATCTTGGAAGTTACGTTGCCGCAGAGGAAACCTGCTTCACGGAGATAAAAGCCATTTTCACCACTCAACAAGCTGTGTCCATTGGATTTCCCATGGCAATGTCTTACTACATTCTCACAAATCTTCTTTGTGGCATAGAAGGTGATAAGAAAGTTCTTGTCTATCATCAAAGTGAAGAAGTATGCTACATTTTTGCTTGCGTTGCCGCGTCTGTAGGTATAAATGTTGTGTGTCTTGTTCACAATCCGTCAAGTAAAGATCGATTTGGAGAGTTATTGGTTGTAAGTGAAAACGAAGTAGCGAAAGCTGAACATAAGGATAATAGCTGTAAGGATTTTGATGCTGTTTGCCTTCTGAGCAGAAGCAGTACTTATGTCACAGGTGAAATACTGAAACATCTTAAACAAGGAGCAAGTGTTATTACATGTACCCTCGACGGGGCCGAAATTATGATGCTTAACTCATGGGTTTACGTGAAAGATGTTCGCTTTATTTTGACTAGTTTACAAGACATAACTAAGAGTTCTGCAGATTTTTCCATGCTATTGGATTCGTGTTATTCAGTCTTGAAAGCGAAAGGGCTTTGGAACAAGCTTCTAGATATAGCTCAAAAAGCATCGAGCATATACGATGTTATGCAACGTGGCGATGAATCCAATAACCGATGCCTACCTGAAGTTGAACGAAAAGGGAACTTTGGTTTAAACATAATTTCTGTGAAGCCAGAGACAGTTCCTGGGCAGGTTGATTTCTATAATCTACCTCTTGACATCAATGGTTTAAAAAATGATCGAACTTATCTTGTCATTGGGGGGTTCGAGGTTTTGGATTCCAAATCGCAAGATGGATGGTTGAAAATGGGGCAAAAACAGTCATGTGTACAGCGCGGTCACCACCAAGTGACGAAAAGATTGCGGAGGTCCAACAATTAGAGAAGAAAACTGGATCTCGTATCCTTCTACGTCAAGCAGACGTCACATCTTGGGATGAAATGAATGCCATTAGAAGCGAACTAGAAAGTCTACCTGATGTAGCTGGAATCGTTTTTACCGCTATGGTATTGGCCGACCAGTTTCTCAAGAAAGCCGATTTGAAGACATGCAGAAATGTTGTAGGGACAAAGGTGAAAGGTAAGTCTTTTCATTATAGCCCTTCACGCTATTGAATTGTACCCTAGATCGACAATTTTATTTTTAATTACCACGATCTCTGCTAATCGTGCTTAAAGAAAGCCTTTACCCATAAATAATGAACTATGCCTTTGTTAATTATCAATAATGAACAATAATCTCTTTGTAATACATTTGTTAAATTACTCCGGCGTGAACGACGGAGTTGAAAATTCGCTTGTTTTTTTTTGTTTTTTTATTATTTTTCGTCGTCGCAAGTGTGTTTTGGCGCAAAATATACTTGTATTTGAAATGTGTATGTGACCGTATTTTTCTAAGTGACAGTTTTGTCTCCCGAGAGTTGTGGTGCACACCTTTGGTTAATTTCCCGATGCGCGATTCGATTTCGCTTGCATGATATGGCAATTCTCGGTCTATTGCTATTCCCATTTATACCGTAATAATATTATATAATTCGTATAATAATTGTGAAAACCATGTACTATTACCATTTTTAATTAAAAAATATCTTAATATAGCTATCTTTTATTTTTCTAATAGGAAGTGTTATCCTTCACCAACTCAGTCTTTCGATGGATCTAGATTTCTTCATTATGTTTTCCTCAATATCTGGAGTTCTTGGTAATGTTGGGCAAGCATCTTACGCTGCAGCTAACACATTTTTAGACCAACTATGTGAATATCGTCGAAACAAGCTTGGCCTGCCTGCTTTGTCTATTAACTGGGGACCGATCAGTGGTGCTGGAGTACTGGAAAGAAATGCAGATATCACATCAGTCCTGGAAACCTACGGATTTTTTGCTCTTCACTATACGCAAGGTATATTCAGAATAACAACTTGAAACACATTCCTGCAGAACTCCTAGCTACTTCAAATCAAGAAAATAATCCATTAAGCTAGGCACATTATGAAATTACTCAATAAGAAAGAATTGAATCGGTGGCAAATTTTTTGGTACAAAAATATTGTCGCAACATTGTATTGGTTATAAGTATACATAATTATTCACCCACTTGGCAATGATTTTTCAGGTCTATATTTTTTCAGCAACTGAGTTTATGGAACGCATCATTCTTAAAAATTTTAACGAAGCTCAAGTTTGCATATCTCCTGTGAATTGGCAAGTTTATCTTAGAACTCATAATTCTCTGAGGTTCCAATGGAAACGAGAAGAAACGCTGGTAGTCTTGGACAATTTAATGACATTGGAGAGCCTAGCACTACTACCGTTGGATTTGAGAATTCAAAAAGTTCAAGATTTCATTAGGCGTTTGCTCAGTTCGTGGTCAGGTAGTGAGGCCTCTGAAGTGGACTTAAACATCGGTCTGTACAAGTTTGGAATCGATTCAATTGCTGCAACAAATATGAAACATCGAATTGAAAACAACATTGGGGCTAAATTTGAGGTAAGTCTCTTGATGAAAAAAGAGATCAATGAGCCAGCAAAAATGTTATAAGATACTCAAAAGTGCTTTTTTTTACTCGTGTAGCTATAATTGTAGGAGAAACCAAATTTGCTATTACTTATTAATGAAACGATGCACTAATCAGTTATACGACGGAAAATTGCACTCGTGTGTAAGAATCACGATCTTTTTCCTTCCAATACGAGCTCATAACACCTATCCTTCTTTTTCGACTAATTTCTTAAAGAAATTCACGCACTATTAAGAGTAGACACTTAACAATTATTAAACGAGAGCGTTTCACGAGCATTTAGCGAAATATAAGTTGGGATAATGTTCTAATTGTCTCAAAAGCGAGCAATTTTCTCTCGATTTTGCATAATTTAACCACATTTATGAAATTAATACGCTATCTCTAATATATTTATAATATCATCCTTCACTCTATGTAAGTTTTATTTAAATTAAGCGCCAATAAAATTATGCATGGATGAAATGCTAATTCGGGTGTTTTTCCTCAACATATAGGCTTATTACTTTATCCAACCAAATGTGAATGGTCTAAGAATCGTTAATGATATTCTGGAACAAATAGAAAACGTAGAATCGACGAGTGCGGACAATGAATCCTCGGAAGAAGTAAAGCAAAGGAAACCAAGTTTGTCAAGTAACGATGAAGAAGATAAAAAAATATTTCACCTGAAATTAACTACAATGACACAGTTAAGATTGGAAGAATTAACAATGGGCTTGAGCTGCAGAACATAAATATTCCTTCAAATCCAGAGAAAGTTATTCCAATTTATACTCCAGATAACGTATTTGTTAAAGTATTTATGACACACTCCAGCGAAAAGTCGGCGCTTGGACTAGCGTCATTCGCGCAAGGTTTCCAAAAACAGGTAACGATTTCAAGCAACTTGGTCCGGTTGCAGGGTAAAAAATCAGATTCTTATTATATCAGATTCATAAATTATATATGGATAAAAAAACAAACTATTAACAGTTATTGCATGACGCTGAGCATGATATTGAACAATTATTGGATGAGGTTTTTGTGATATGCAGAGTTATCAAGGTCGGGGTAAGCGTTATCGCTTACCGAGACCTTGATAACTCTGCATATCACAAAAACCGAATTCAATAATTGTTTTATTATAAATTTGAAGAATAATAAACATAGTATTAACGAATGAATTCAAATGAAACCGCTTGTTAACTACCGCAGGCTCACTAGCAGATAACTCAGTTATCTGCTAGCAGATAACTGAATTTTGCGTGATTGCGCGATTTATCTGTCAACTATTAGCCAGTCAAATTGCTTTTACTACTATAATGTATAATAACAAGAAATATTTGGACCAAGGCCAATGCTATCTGCCGAAGCGAAGCTAATAATTGTTTAATGTCGTTGTAAGTGACAAGTCAGTGAAAATTGTCTGTAGGCTCTTACCCAATCAGAATCTAGGTAGAACCAAACTTGTATCAATTAAGATGCATAAAGTTATCAATCAATAATAATATCAATTACGACCTTACGCTGGGTTTGACGAAAAACCATATAAAACTGCAAATCTCGAGGCATTTTTATGCCCTGATTGATAGAAATAAAAATTATAGGTAAATAAAAAATTATACGTGGTTTAAAAACACTTTACCGCAGTAAGTTACGCTGTATTACATGAATTAAGGCAGTGTCTAAATCTATCCTATCTATCTAAAATGCAAGTTCAGGGGATATACGCAATTATTATATGTACATATGAAGTGATTCTCCATCATTTCACAAATTAAATTATTTAATGCTTGCATCTGGTATAGAGTGATGGCATTCGTTCATCAGTTATTATTTTTTTCAGGCACATGTTGCATTATATGGTATTGGAGTGGACGATACGTCATTTGAGAGGAGTGAATATGGAACGGTGCTGACACTCGCTCGTAGATATGTAGATTTAATAAAAAAAATCCAGCCTGAAGGTCCATTTTATCTTGGTAAGAACAAATTATATGAAAACTATATTGTTACCAACTAGAAATTAAAAATAATAAATTTTACCGTATCGTGTCATTCAAGAGGGGTCTTTTAGTTACATCAGTTACGTCAGTTATTGTAGCTGGATGCTCGCTCATGCCCACGATTTTTGAAACGCATTTTCAGCTGGCTACTCGTTCGGCGGTCTGTTGGCTTACGAAATGGCGAGTGAGCTGAAAAGAAATGGTGAAACTGTTGCAATGGTGTTC
Source organism: Dendronephthya gigantea (assembly GCF_004324835.1). Lineage (NCBI taxonomy): Eukaryota > Metazoa > Cnidaria > Anthozoa > Malacalcyonacea > Nephtheidae > Dendronephthya > Dendronephthya gigantea. The sequence continues at coordinate 7,942 of NW_021163237.1, read as the reverse complement.
ATGGTGGATACGTTCGCATGGCACCCTAAAGCCCTAACAAACGGTAAAGAATTGATGCGAAAGACCACCGAGTTAACCTTAAAGTCAACGGAAAAATATGTGGTAAAGAAAAATATAAATTTTCCTATATTACTCAACGGGGAAAATAGTTATATAGTTATTTTTATTCTTGTTTTTCAATTAGTTTCTATGTTTGGCAAAGTGGATCCTGTGTTTGAGAAACATCCGTTGAACTTTCTGCTTTGAATTAATTTTGAAACTAGAAAAATTTTAAGTAAAATATTTAACAAACCATCCTAAAATTGTTAAAATGGGAAGCTTTGTTAATTAATATACAATTTTTCAATATTTTGGAAACAAAAATTTTTCCAATTATGCTCATTTTGGGTGGCTTTTTTTGATGTTCAACCCGGTGACGGATTGGTTTCTCTTTTTAAAAATTGAGTTTCATAGTGGTTCTTTGTATACTTCGAGAATCCAAGCCCTAAATATATTTTTCGATTGGTTTCGTTATTTCGATAATGATTAAGTATGTTGTTTAATGAGAATTCAAACTGTTTACTCAGGATGAATGAATTTTGAACACTAAAAGAAATTTTGATAAACCAATGCTTTACCTTTGTCCCAAAACATGAACAGATCACTGCTTTGGTTTTTTGTTTTTTCTTTGTCGTAAATAATTATGCACGGTTGGGCGAACAGAAAATGCTCATACATGTTACATTGTATAAATTCCTTCTCAGACAAGACGACTGCTCGAAAAAATTGCTTTCGTCGAAATGGGTAAGAGTAAACATGACGTCAATGATTATTACGAGGAATTGCAACATCAGGAAAAGGTTATTGATGTTTTGGAGGATGAAGCTGCTGAAAAGAATATTGTGCTTCGTTTGAAAGAAAGAATTGAGACAACTAAGTACGAAGTCAGATCTGCTGCTGAAGCTCATTTAGATTGGCAGCCTTCTAAGGTATATAACATTCAGTTTATCATGGTATTTTATCAACAAGGAAGAATTGCTTGACATTTACATTGTAACGACCGATTTTCTTGTCTTTTGGCAATAATTATTAAATACTCAATAGTGTGTACCTAAGGGACCGATGAATTAGAATTTCTCTTTTTAAAGGTATCCTATGACGGGGTATTGACATTCGTTTGCTGTGACGAAACTAAGTCATTCTCTCTTAGCAAGCCAGAGATATGGAAAACGTTAGTTGAGAGAATGGATTTCCTTTACGCCCCTGGAAGTCATCTAAAAGTACGAGATGGAGCTAGTGGAGAAACGTGTGGATCCATGATAATGACAACAGCAGCAATGAGCTACCTTTCCAAATCTCTACACCACAATTTCCAGGCTGTAAGAACAAGGCGTGAAGAGAAATTGGTGGAATTTCTAAAGCAAGGAATTGTTATCTGGATGCTTTCAAGTAAGCAAAATATTAAGTAATTTAGCTTGGTGCAACACGTGAGTATTTAACACTGCAAAGCTTTCGGTCCGTTGAACCGGCCGGGCCTTCATCAGTGCAATTACCTGAAATTAATTACCTGCAATTAACGGTCCGAAAGCTTTGCAGTATTAAATACTTACGTAGTGTACCTACAAGCTAAATTACTTAACGACTGTCACCGGCCATGCAAACATACAAGAATATTAAGCAAAATATTTTTATTGGGTAACGTGCTTCTGAAGAAATATAGCTGCGAAAGCATCGGCAATCGAGCTGGGGAATCCTATTCTTAATTATAGGGGTCAAATATTGTACGGCTATTTTAAAGCCCCATTTTGAAACCATTTTTAAGGAGCCTTTTGTTTGGTCACTTTTACAGCGTGACTTCGCACATGCGACACATCTTAAATCGTTAATTTATTTGTTTTGCATCTAGGTTTCTCAAAATGGGTGAAAGGCACTCTCCAGTTAGATTCCGAAGAAACAGTGTTTAATTTTGAATATAAATCCTTAGGATTGTTTACAGTACGAAAATTTTTTATCAAAGGTAAGCCCCAGATTACGAATACCAACCTTTTGGGCCAATATAAACTTTTGATCTGAATGAGAAAAATTATTAGTATCTTGAAAATTATCGAATTAAATAGAGGTTGGATTTCAGTTCATTGAAATACAGCCGCAGTGTCAAAAGGAACGACATAGTCGAGGGCCGGGTGCCACCCCGCACCGCACACTGTATAGCTCCCAAGATGTTGCTCTTTCGTCCACAAAGACACCCTTCTTTGAGGCCTCAATTATGTCTTCTTTGTGGCGTTCATTATTATGTGTTGTAATAGTTGGTCAAAGATTTTTTCTTTTGAATACCGCCCTGTTACCCTCATTAGATCAAAACATAAACAAAAGACGATTTTTAGGTTGATAGAGTATTGCATGCATATTCATGTGATTACTTTACTTTTTAAGATTTGACAAACATCATGCCTGGTAGGCATGTTGATGAAATCCGTAAACGCCATGGCAACAATCCTTTCATTGATTTCCTCACTTGTATGTTGACCAAAAACGGCGGGCTTTGGACGTTTCATTCTTTGGATTTTCAGCGGCTCAAATTGCTGGTCGATGCTTTAGAAGCTCTTTTTGGAATACCGTTCGTGCAGTGACGGGAACCACAACGGACAACGGTCAATCATTATAATTTGATAGATGAAGTTAATAAGAAGTGTATTGTTTACCATTAGCATTTTTATTAAAACAACTTGCACTCATGGATTTGTTGCAGTGTAGTTTACTAAGTTTAGGAACAAAAGGAACTTAATTGTTCTAGGCAAAGTAAGATAAATCTTAGTAAAGCGTAGAACATAAATCCATATATGCAACCTAAATTACAATATTACTTTTTATATATTACAAACAATATTACATTCTCTAAAAATATTTTCTATTTTGTGTTTGTGATCTTCCACGGGAAAACACACGTTAATGCTGTCGATTAA
>NW_021163236.1:205000-263417 GCF_004324835.1 Dendronephthya gigantea | reverse complement strand
GTCGTATCTTTGGTTGGTCTCTGATGGCGTGGTTGTTAAATATCCTTATGAACCTTTGAATTCAAATATCTTAGAAAATCAAACTGAAGAATCTTTTTTAAATTTTAGTCGTGTTGTTAAGTTTACAAAAGGTGTTCTTGTAATTAGCACTAATGGAAGAATTTCTATTTTGAAAATTTGTGGAGAAAATCTTTGTCATCAAGAAATACCTTCTTGGAATTTTGACGAGGCCCATAGTGAAAAGTTCACTTCTGTCGCAATAAGTGATGATGGGTGTGCTGTTATGTTACATTGCAATTTGAGGAAAATTTATGAATTGTGGGAAATAGAATGTGGCAACAGATGGTTTGTACGTTCAACGGGACAGTTGAATGAATCAGTTAAATGGTTCTGTTTAACTGGTACTAATATGACTCGTAATTCAGTGTTAGTGTCATTCCACCCTGCAATAAATAAATTTGGGGAAAGTTGTTTATTTGCTATTAAGTTTCTAAGAAATGGTATGAGAAATGCGCTTACTCTTCCTTTTAAATCTTTTCCGAATGCTTTTTACATGGATTCCGAAATGGTAGGTGTTTTTACTGATGATAGGATGCATTTCGTTAAGCTGTCCGAAGGCAGAATCATAGCTTCCGTACGGTTACCATTTCATTCTCCCAATGTATATTTTCATTTTTTCCTGCGATCGAATTGTTCTTTTCTATCCGTCGGGAAAAGTGGTAACAAACATTTTAAAATTCATAATTTTGAAAACTATTTATCGCTTCCTTAGCGTAATGATCCTGGAAAATGCGACTTTCTGTCTTAGATGAGAAAATATCACGAATCATTAATACTAAAAAAAATTATTTCTCGATAAAATATGTTCAGGTGGATAAGTATTGCCAATTAAACTTACTGATAATATCCAACCACTTAATTTGAATAAGCGTGCTAATATTAGGGAAAAACCATCAGATGTGGCAAATGTTTGAACTGTTCCGATTTTGTTAAATAAAATAAAAAAATCCATTTTTGACTAAATCTTGCATCGTCTTTATAGCATATACGAGTCGATTGATTCCAATACTTGCTACGAAGTTACTTGTGGTAAGCGTGCAAATATACAGCCAATTCTAGAAATGGTTTCCATACACATGTGACGTCGCCAGCTCGTTAGTTCGGGTGGGGGATACTCGTGTATTTATGTTCTACATGTAGTCCTAACACAAATCGATTGTTATAGTGGTCAGTGAACATGCATGGATATATAAATGTGCTCCTTAATAATGCTGGTACGTCACTGGTCATATAAAAGTCAAATCGCAAATCAACCAAAACAATTTTTTTTCGATTGTTTCATGGAAAATTATATGTGCACGCGTAAATAAGTCTGCGATATGCACAACATACCTGGACCATGAGTCTTTGCATACCTATAACGAAATATTCTGATGTTTAAGGTTTTAACTTCCTGGGTACTTCTTTTTCTTCTTGATTTGGCTGTTTACCGCGATCTCTTGCATGAATAACTTGGTTTACTCTGAGCAATGTTCGAAAAATTGAAATGATCGTTACCTGAGTAAATACTTTTCTCAGCATTGGGTAATTAAGCGCAATATATTCATAAATAAACCCCCTAAATTTTAGGTCATCTTATGTCATTACTATAGTTAATCTCACACGTAAGGCCCAATTACACTATACGGGGTCTCTATTGAACACTGTTAAATTTTTTAGCTGTTAAAAGGCTTTGAATATTTATGTCTGATCCAATAAAATCTACCAAATGTATCAAACCAATGAGCTTTTACTACCAACCATTTCTTGTTAACGGCAAACAAAAGTGTCTTGACCAGCTAATCCTGTGTCGTGTAATGTGGGCCTTAGTCAGATAAAATTACTGTTACTTGTATATCTAAGATTATTTCAAGATAATTGGAAATTTGATTAAAACGAAGTTTATACGTGATTTTAGCTAATTAGCCAATATTAAGCCACATTTGAATGTTGGCGCAACTGATTACATGCTAATTCAATGAAAACAAAGGTGGACCTACAGTACTGTCCAGAAATAACCTACCAAAAACCAGGTCAAATCTAGGTTTGATCGAGATCAAATCGCTGTGAGACGGAGCTTAAACCTCGGCCTCATTCTCGGTATATGACAGACATTTTTTAAGATTTTTCCGATTTGGTTATTGTGTTGTCGTTCTCATTGCTCATAACATTTCTTTCGGAAGCTAACGGCCAGTGCGAACGTATTTTTTCCCTTGCGGTCGTCGGCGGTTTTTATCGGTCGATCGCAACCGAACTGCGACCGAACCGTAACCTAACGAACTTCAACCGCAGTGTTAGGTTATGTTAGGTTATTTCTGGACAGTACTGTAAGTTTGTGCAGTTCTGATTTTATCCTGGAGATCTTGAGGCTAGATCATATTTAATCCCAGATCATATTGTGGCCAATTATACCACTTTCGGTATACTCACTTTTTAATAATTGTGTTTGTTTCAAAATTATTATTCTAAAACCCTGCATGTTTTTCCGCGTCCATTAAATTCGTATAAGAATAATAATTGTTTATTATTGGCTACTTTTCGAATATTTTTTATGCTTGTCTTGACTTTAGATTTAAACAAGACGCCTACTAGGCGTTATATGATCGCGTCGTCCACAGCGGCGTAGCCAGCCCAGCTATGCAAATTTTGTGTCGTAAATATTGTTAATAATAAAAATGAACAATATACAGAACTATAGTCGCATGTTGAAAGCAGGAGATACACACAACAGCCCATTTCGAAACTGCTTGAAATCCTTTAGTGCAGGCTTACTCTGCTCGGCGTGTGCAGTTAGTTGTATGTGTATTTCGCTTTATTGATTCTACTTTACTGCTTCGAAGTTCGAAGGTGAAACGAAATATGCCCAAAGTGAATACAAGACGTGATATAACTAGCAACTTACCTGTGCGCAGGTTCCCGATTAGGGTGATATGGCCCGCAGCTAGCGACGCTGGGGGTCGACCCGAGAGAAAAAAAAAAAAAAAAAAACCAAGCCGAAACTATAGATCGCTGTCGCTACGCGACGCGATCAAAAATGAAGTTAGAGATAAGTTTGAAGGCGATTAGATAAACTGCAGAGACTTTCTGGAATTCCTATATTCATTTAATCAGTTAAAAAGAAAGTAAAAATACCAAGTGAACGGAGAAAGAGAAAAACCTTCGAAACGAGGATGGTCGAATATGATTTGGTTGAACCAAGCTTCCCCAGATACTGTCAGAGATAAACTTTCTTAAGGGCCATTTACACGATCCAACTGTCGGATCCAATTCACTTCTGACGTATGGAATGTAGTTGGTTATTGATAAAGCAGTGGTACATTGACTTTAGTTCATTTGTTGTTCACATACTTGCAAGTTAACAGACTATAAAACATCCATCAGAAGTGAATTGGATGCGACAAAATTGGATCGTGTGAACAGACCTTGAGGAAGCTTTAGAGGGTATATAGAAGAAGAAACAATTAAAAAGTTATAATGTTTACCAGAATTATGTCCATTTAATTAAATGGTAATCTTTTCTTATTAGTAGAAGAGCTTCAACGAGCAACAATATCGAATACTTAATAATGACTAATATTTTGGTAATTAATGTTTTTTTTTAACTTTTAACTTTTTCTTATTAGCTAATTGTAAATCCACATCTGTCGACTGTCGTATGTATGTAAACACGTCGTTGTCCGAAAGTCAATCTTTTTATGATTGTATAAATGTTATTACACTCTTTGATTTTAAAGAATTTAGAACTATGGTTAAGATTATGAGCGTGTAGTTTAGCAAAAAATGAATTAAAATAAAAAAATGCGTTGATGATTGTCTTTGCGTTTGTTATAAAAAGGCTTTACGATCAAGAAGGAAAGATGCTTCGAAGAACAAACCTTCGCGGCTGTACGCTAAAATAATTCTGCTACTAGAAATGTCTGATACAATTTATATGTAAGGTTTTTGGCTTCGTTTATAGTTATATCTTGTTGAATGTCTATTTTTTAGGCTCATCATATTTCAAGGGCATACATGCACGATATCGCAGTTACCTCTTCAACATTAACGCAGCGTTTAACAAATAGCTTGATCTAGTGCTGCACAACCAATGGCCTCGTTCTTCAGTTTTGTGTTTCAGCATGCCTGCTACCAGACCTAGTAGCTAGTACAAGAATTCAACGACGCGCCCAATCGATTCCACAACTTCAACCCATTGAATAAATTAATTCCCCATAATTTCTCGCAACTCAAAATTTCGCTTAAAAATTTCGCTAAGGACTCAGGGTTTAAAATTTGGAAGAATAAATATTAACTTCTTAGTTGTTAGAAATTGCAAGTTTTGTTGTGGTGCTGTCTTCAGTCAGGAGCTACAAACATGAACGCACAACGTACTTATTTTTTTACCATTGCCGGAAATAGTTCCCTTGCCCATCCCTCCTTGCCGACCGGGGATCAAGCTCATCAGCACGCAATATTAACAAATGAGTAACGACGATACAGCAGCTATATTCCTTGGTTATGTACACGCTGTTCTTCAACAAAAATTTCTTATTTTCATTCTGATCTCCGAAGTGTAACATTCAGGAATAAACAAAGGTATTACTGTGTTCAAATTGTATTTAAATATCAAGGTATTTGTCGGTGTAGGTGCCTTTATTGGGCATCAGGGGCAGGTTGCTCGAAAGGCGTTTAGCTAAACAGTGGGTAAGCAAAAGTTTAAAAATACTCTCATACATTTTGTGAATGACTGAAACGACATTTTATGCATTAAATATATACTTCCATTGAAAATTAAACTATTTACATCGAAATATTTCTGGTCAGTTGTGTAATAAATAGATAATTTTGTTTTCCATTTTGAACTTATCCACCGTTTAAGCTATTAACGCCTTTCCGAACATCCGGCCCCAGAATTGTGCAACGTAGGAAAATATCTGTGGTGCTATTGTAGAGTTTATATTTCAACTTTGAGCTGTTTCATCTGCCTTTAATTTTTCATTCGGGAATAAGACAAGTTTTTCATAATATGCTGTTTAAACCTCTCCCGTGAAGAATTATTCATATTTTTAATTAAGAACAATTTATGTGAACAGCGCATTATAATGCCGGATGATCGTTTGAGCATTTTTATTGTTTACACATTTAAATATTTCGGCTGGCATAATATTTAGGAGGATAATAAATGGAAAGAAGGTTTACAAATCTAAAGGTTGTATAAAAAGGTTTTGAAGTCAAGCTTTTGTTATAATTTCAATGCCCTATTATTATGCTAAATCCATGGTGCGTAAAATTGAAAAGGAGAGGCTTAATTTGAATGCCTCAGTGCGGTAATCATGCATTCAAACTCCAACAACAGCTTCGTTTCAATTGCAATATTTAGCGGTACTTTTTTACAGCTTGTACCAGGTGTATAAAAAAAGGCAACCCACCATAAATATTTCATAAATACTCAATCTGTTTTCTTCCACTATATATGGTGTATAAAGTAACTGCAAGGTTAGGGCCATGTTACATTGTGCAATTTTTTTTGCAATTTGCAATGCAATCCCACTTTTATGAGACTAGCATCAAGTATTCACAACGTAAGTGTAAGAAATGAACATGGAGTATAATAAACATAAAAGTTTTGTAGTTGCCAAATTCACATCTCTCAAAAGTACAGTTAATTGCATTTTGTTAGTATTCATATATGTTCACATATAAGGCCCCTGGGAATTATTAAGGCTGCATTTTTATATTCACCCTGTATTTCCGCAGTTTAGTTGACTGGAAACTAGGTTTACAAAGCGTAAATTTATCTAGTGTAAAAATGTAATATAGTAGCACTTAAGTCAGGTGAAATTAAGCAAGATCAATAAGTGTGTTATTTGCATACCTAGATTCCTTGTTTGGATTTTTGATGACTATCTTAACCGTTGTTGATAAAAAGAAATCTGTGGTTTCATTTCAATAAAATTCATATCAATTCATATCAATAGTAATTAAGGTATAAGGTTCATTTGTAATACCAGAAGTTAAGGCTGTGTAAAATATTTTCTGAGGCTAAAATCTAATGATAATTCCTGAAGTTGCAGAAGCCAACTTTTAAGGATTTCCATTATCCCCATGGTTACCAAAGTGTTACTGCAGGGTAACAGTAACTGCAATCAAAGTTAGATTTAAGAGGAAGTAATTTTTTGAAAGTGAACTGCCCACACCCACTGCCTACAGCTTTGGTTGAAACCATATTTCATTCATACATATCTCACACAATTTTTAAATCCCAAAATGGATTCCATGCAAGCATGCATGATCTCTCGCTTGTAGTAAATAATGTGATATTTTCATTTTTTTATGATTTTTCTCTGATTTTTTCCTTAAGATTCTGGATTCATTTTTACTGTGTTAACTATATTCCAAATTGAATGATGTCTTTGCTCTGCTATTGAATGGGAAGGTAAGGGATTGTGGTTTATTACATATTTTGTATCTCCAGTTTCTGTTCATTCATTTAATAACTATATCAGCAGATGTGCATATATAAATATCTTTATTATATCAAATTCTCATTTTATGAAGTGGAAAAGTGAGCACTAGTGTATAATCCCAAAAACGGGAGATCACTAACCACTAAGGGCTGAAAATTTGTATTGGGGGAAGTGCTGAGGTTTGGAGGAAGTTTAGAAAAAGTAGATGACCAATATATAAATTTTGAGGTTTTGTAACATGTAAAGTTGACGGACAGGAACTATTTTCATTTGGATATCACTGCATCGTCAAGACAAAGAACTGTTTCTGGTCAAGCTAAATGACAATATCTTGCTAGTTACATAATTCACACACTGTTGCCCTGTAAATGTCTTGCTTTCAGTCCAGCTCTTGAAAAAGTCAACAACCAGTTGTCTGTACATGTATGTAGCAACATCGTAAGTGTTCGTAATAATATGTCGGTTCTTATAGCATGTTTCCAAAATCTGAATATACTCAGAATATAGATAGGACAATCAATGTCAGCTATCTTTTGAAATTACTCGCTGCGATAATCTTTTAAGCAATACATCATTATAATATAGCAAAATTAGTCAGTGTTTGGTGAGGGGCAATGTTTAAAGTTGATCAAAATGCTTAAATTGTTATTCATCAGAAAAGCAGAGATGAAAACTTGAGTAAAATAGCCAAATAGTTAACACATAGTGGATAATCTTTGAATATATCTATAATTATGTTCCCTTTTGCATACGTTTGCATCTTTTTGGATATTTTTATTATTTCTAAAAGTTGGTGAATATCACATGCCATCCCTTAATTCGTTTACCACGCCCTGGTTTTCAGGAACTCACAAAGGTACAATATGATAAACAAACACTGCAGAAATTGGTGTTTATGAAGTTTTAACAAGAAAATTTAATCACTGGTTCAGAATTGTGCATTTTTGTATCACTATCATAGAGAATCAGTTAAATTTCGAAATACGCCTTCCGCAATCTTTCAAAAGCTCATATCATGCACATCTGACAGCTGTGAAATGGCCATTTTGGGGCTTAAATTATACACAAGGGGCCGTTTGTATGAAAGCCGGATGGCGCTATCCACCGGATAGTGTTTTATTCAATCGCTTTAAAATCAGCCATTGTTTACTTCGATTAAATCTTAGTGTTCCTAAATCGAGGAATTTTATCACTTTTCGACCAATTTTAGAACGGTTTAAAAATCCAGTGGACAGTGCTATCCAGCTTTCATACAACCGGCCCAAGGTTAATAATTCAGATGATTCGTTTTTACCGTGTGTGAAAGCTTCAAATCTTTTGTGTTCAAATTATATTTTGTTGAGCATTTATGCTAACAGAACAAGAACACATTGCTTAAAAGCTAGGAAGCTGTTTAGCAACATTGTTTAAGTGGTTAAGACTTCCTTTTCAGCTGAGCCAAGGCGCTGTAAAACACGGGCGGGGAAACGGCTGTACTACCCCTGATCTATGTGCGATGTGCGTACCCCGCGAACATTTTCGTATTCTTATTTTTAAACATGATAGGACGATACAGAAAATAAGCGTTTTAACTGAATAATTTTGACGTTCCGTCACAAAAAATTGAAGAGTTATTACACTTAAAGTAGCAGAACTTTCAGTCGAGCAATTTAATAGTATAAACAAATGCATGTGTGTACTATGATTATGTAGTTCCCGTTTCTTTCGGACTCTGATCAGAAAACTCAATTTTTAAAGGAAGCGCTGATCAATTTCGTTTATATTTTGTTCCTTTCTTTGTTTAAAAAAAGTTTTCACGACTTTGTTGGCTTTTGGACTGAAAAAGATGCCGACATATTGCAGGCAGCGGAATATGAATTCGCTTTATTTGAATAATATACACGCGCTCGTGCTATAGGCCTTTAATGCATCACACGTAATTCGCGCGACTATATTGGCGTTTCCCCTCCCGAAACAGCGCCCTGGCTGAGCCCACGTCATCCCAGCGGCCTTTACTTCTGCGTCTATGCTTCGCCAGGTCTGCTGTTGGAATCTGGTTTTTCGTAGGGTTTCACATATCCACCCCCATTTTCTCTTCTTGATGTCAACGTCGATGGGGTTTGTCCCGTTCTCTCCCATAGTTCTCTGTTGGAGGTGACATCTGGCCAGCAAACATTGAGAATGGTTTTGAGACATCTGTTGATGAAAGTTGTAGTTTGTGGGCGCAGGTCTTTTTTTTCCTCCATGTTTCTGAACCATACAGCAGCACTGACTTCACGTTTGTGTTAAAGATTTAGAGTTTGTTGCGGGGTGAAAGGGCTGAGGAGTTCCAGATGAGGCGTAGGGAGGTGTTTAGCAACATAAGCACTGTTTAATGCCATTATATTAGAAGAACATGTCTTTTTCTGCCAGTATTTAGCCATAAAAACCATGCAGTTGCGCAACTTGAAACGATAATTGCATTGGGGGAGTAGATCAGTCACTGAAATTGTGTGACAATATTCATATATTTATATCCACTTACCCTAAAAACAATAGCCTTGAAATGGAATCAGTGCGGCATAAGACGATCATATATATAGACTTATATATATGACGAATATAGACTTCGAATTAAAAACTTCTACCAACGCGCATCTGATCTTTAAAGATCGCGTCACAAACTGTACTAATTACACGTATTGGGAGCCACCTTACCGCCTTTTCCTTCGAATATATGACCGCATGCTTATGAAGATTGTATATATATATATATATATATATATATATATATATATATATATATATATATATATATATATATATATATATATATATATATATATATATATATATATACAGTACTGATCATAATTATTTGAAGACATGAAGTACTAACATCTCTTCATAAGTGAACTGAAACATAAATGATCGAGTAATTTATTTCAAAGTTTTGAAACGCAAGGACATTGAAAGACTTATTTATCGGTACAAAATTGCTTAACTCTTTAAAATACTACTTAACACCCTTAATTTAATATTTGGTGTGGCCACCTTTTGCTTTTATGACTGCTCTGCAACGTTCTGGCATAGTGTTAATGTATTTTTTAATAACCTCAACAGGAATGCTTTTCGAACATCGTTTAAGTTCTAACCAAAGCGTTTCTTTTGTTTTTACACGCGATTTGTCAAGTTTACGGTCGACTAGTTTCCAAATTTGCTCAATAGGATTCAGGTCTGGGCTTTGTGCTGGCCAATTCATGATTGTTAAAACACCTGCAGCCTCTATTCTTCTTAAATAGTTTCGGCAGTATTTTGACGAATGTTTAGGATCGTTGTCTTCTTGAAAAACAAAATTATTACCAATTAGCCGAAAACCTGACGGTGCTGCATGCTTCACGAGAATATTATGGTACACCTTTTTGTCCATTATACCATCTATTTTAACCAAACTGCCTAATCCTGTTCCAGACATAGAACCCCAAACCATAATATTCCCACCTCCATGCTTGACTGTGGAGGAAATGCAGTCGTTTATGAACCGTTCACCTTTTCGTCTCCGCACATAAACCCTTCGATTAGTGCCGAAAAATTCAAACTTTGATTCGTCTGTCCATAATACCTTATTCCGGTCATCTTTGGTCCAATCTTTATGTTGTTTTGCAAATCTTAGGCGTTTTATTCGGTTCTGTGGTCTAAGCAATGGCTTCTTAACGGCTACCCTGCCAAATAGTCATTTTTCACGTAAGTATCGCCGTATTGTTGATGCAGCAATGGTGGTCTCTTGGGCTAATGCTTGATTGATCTCATCACAGAGTTGTTTGGAAGTCTTTGTACGACCTTTGAGACTAAGCAGCTTAAGTGCATGAACATCCTTTTTTGATACCTTTCTTTTGCGTCCAGTTCTAGGGCGATTTGCACACGATTTCGTGGCTTTGATTTTGTTCAAATTAGGTGTAGTTAATGGTGCCCAAAGAACATTTTAAGTCGCCAGCAATCTTTCTGTATGACCAACCTGCATCATAAAGTGCTTTTATCCTTGCTCTTTGCTCTATAGTAAGTTCTTTACACTTAGCCATGCGTCTTCACAAAAGCAGGGCTAGTCTAAAGTCAAGTCTGGTGCATGTGCTCAATTATCTAAACCTGAACTATTTAACACGAATGACTGAATACCATAGGGATTGTAAATTTCATGATATACATATTTTAACATGTTTCAGGCTCGGGGACTGTTAGGCTATTGGTGTACTGAGAAATGAAAAAATTGAAGGTGTTTAAATAATTATGATCAGTACTGTATATATATATATATATATATATATATATATATATATATATATATATATATATATATATATATATATATATATACAGTAGGAGGCAAAAGTTTGAGTCCAGTGACTGTATTTCTTTGTTTCAGCAGCATATATTAATATTCTACAGAAAACCTTACCGATAAGTGAACTAGAAAAAAGTAAACAAGTAAACAGAAAAATACATGCTGTACAACAACTATGAGATGTTATGATATTCATTTTTACGTATTTTAATGTGCAAACATGCATTTACATGTCATTGCTTAGTTCCCTCTTTTTTGCTCTTGAAATGACCTTTATTCTTGCTCGCATAGATTCCATAGGTTTTTTAATGTCACACGTTCAATACCTTGCCAGCATTCGTTGACCACTTGCCTCAAGTCAGCCTGGCTGGCGGGTCTGTGCCTCGCCCTCTTCCGGTTAAAACGGTTCTACAAGTGCTCCATAGGTTTTAGATCTGGAATATGAGGTGGAAAGCCATGACAACGAGATCACCAGAATGAGTTTGCTTCTAAACGATTTCTGGCACATAGAAGATGTGCATGTGCTTAGGGTGATTATCATGTAGTTAGACGTGCGATCATCTTTGTACCAGATGAAATTCCATGTCCTTGAAGAATTGGATGATACTTTTCTTTAATTAGGATCCTATTATATCTTCCAATATTGCCAAACCGAGCATGACCAAAGCAGCTAAAAGTTTGCTTGAGTAGGATTTAGTTTCTTCGAACCTCTCCAAGGTTAGTTGCATACCACCTTTTTAAATTCTCACTTCTTCTGCGATCTTACGAGGAAAGAATCCTTCAATACTTAATGGAACTATTTCTCCTTGTGCACCATCACTTTGCCCTTTTTCCTACCCATCTTGGGCAGTGTAAAGGAATGAGAACTTTATTTTGTTATAATTTAGATCATTAGGACCAAAACAGTGTGCAATTAATATAGTTTACAGTACTGAAACACTAGCACGCATGTCTTAACTCCAATACGCTGCCAGGATTTAATACTGGAATTCTACAACGACTGGACTCAAACTTTTGCCTCCTACTGTATATATATATATATACACTGCTGCACTGCCCCCATTCTTCCATCCGTTTATATATATATATATATATATATATATATATATATATATATATATATATATATATATATATATATATATATATATATATATATATATATATATATATATATATATATATGGATGGAAAACAGATGGAAGAATGGGGGCAGTGCGGTTAGAGAGTTAACCGCACGTTGCGGGAAAAACTTCCTGGGACGTGCATAAATTGCGCAAAGGAAGTTGATGTGAAAATGGAATAACATCCCCTATAGCTTTAGTATAGATATAAGTAGAATTGTAAACTTTAAGTTAGTGTTGTTAGGAGAGTTGTATTGTGTGTGTTGTCACCGTAACGTCAGAGCAAGTGTGTCCTTCTTAAGCGTGTTGTCTTAAGAGTATATTGTGTCATCGACGTGCACTAAGTGTATACAAAATATGCCTGTACATAGAGTGTTAATAAAAGTTAAAAATACAGTTCCCGAGTTGTGGTATTCGTTGAATCTGGTGCCAGCAGCAGCGTAACTTGCAGAGAGGCGAAGTTGCGCGACACTGTGTAGCGAACATTTCACTCGAGAACTGGGGTCCATTGTCGCTGATTACTGTGTCTGGACACCCATATCTGGCGAAGTGGCATTTCACCTTAGAGATTACTGCGGTCGCGGTTGACAGTTCGTCGATTTCCCAAAAGTTGCTATAATAATCCACTGTTATCAGAAACTCCTTGTTCTTGAATGTGAACAGTTCCTTGCTATCTTCTCCCACGGGCGACTGGGAACGTCGTGAGGTTCCAGCGTGTCCTTTGGCTTCTGACAAGTCGCACATGCCTCCACAAGCTGACGAATTTCGGCCGACATACCCGGCCAAAAAACACAGACTCGTGCTCGACGTAAACATGAATCCGTCCCCATATGTGATGTGTGAACCTTCTGCTTTACACTCTGCCGCAGCGCAATTGGGATGACTACCCGTTCCTCTCTAAAGATTAACTCGTTCTCGACCGTCAGTTCATCCCTGATGTCAAAATACGCTCGAACCTGCGCCGGGAGGTCCTTTCTCTCGTTGGGCCATCCTTGGCAAATGACCGCCTTTAAAATTTGTTGGGTTTCATCACGTCGGGTCTCTACTCTGATTTGGTCTAACTGTAACTTTGATAAGGGGAGCAGATGCGCTGAGTTAACCTGTCTGAACTCCTTGTGGTCGGGATCCTGGGAACATGGTAGATGCGCCCTTGACAAGAGATCTGCTATCAGCATATTCTTTCCTCGCTCATAGTTTACTTCGACGTTATATTTCTGAAATCGCATCATCATGCCTTGTAGCCTTCTTGGTGCTTGCGACAGCGATTTCTTCAGGATTAACTTTAGGGGGTTGTGGACACTGTACACGCGAACTGGACGGCCAAATTTTCTTGTTTCGGAAATTTCGGATAATTAATCTCGCTGTTCCCCAGGCTGCTACTTCTGACTTGGTTTTAGTCGGTTTTAAAGGGCCCTCCTCAATAAGATCTTGCGCAATGACGTTGATGGATGCGCCACTGTCAATTTGTAGACGAATGGTCTTGTTTTGAATTTCCATCATTGCATATATTTCTTTGGAGTATCCTGAATTCCCGACCTCAATGGCATTAACATTGGTTGTGATACCCGCAACGAAATCGACATCACTCGAGTCTGATTCTTCAGATGCCTCGCCTAACTGCTTTACGAATCCTCCTTGCTGTTGTTCTTGTCCTCGCGCTTGGTTAGGACACTTTCGAGCAAAATGGTTTCTACCGCCGCATTTTCGACATCGCTGTCCCCACGCCAGACACATCTCCTTCTGGAACGCATGTTCACCTCCGCAGAACTTACAGCATCGTGATCCTGATCCGGGGCTTTGTTGCATACCCCACCCTTGCTTCGATCGATCTGACTTCCGCTGATTTCGCGCGCTTTTTTTTTCTCAATTGTCATGTCTGACACCGCCTTTAGTTAATTAAATTCCAAGTACGATTCTATCTCTCAAAAGAGAATCTTTGAGACAGTCACAGAAGTTACATGACTTCCTCAATTTGCGTAGCTCTGTAATGTACGCTTCAAAAGACTCAGACGAACCCTGATTTCTGGTATTAAACACATACCTCTCGTATGTTTCATTAACCTCACCAATCGCGTACTCTTCTAATTTCTCATTAATCCTAGCTAGATTCTGCTTATCTTCCTCCGACTCAAACGACAATCCATTGTATACCTTTAGAGCGTCCCCGCTCAGACAATGTAAAAACAATGCTACTTTGAATGTCTCCGGTTGACTCGCCAAATTAGCTACAATGGTATAATTTTCCCATCTTTGTTTATAACTCTTCCAGTTTTCGATTACATTGTCCTTTATATTCAGACTACTCGGTGGTTTTATGCCAGCTAGTGTTGTGATAGGGGCTACCGATGCCGTGTTTTGTTGACTGGTTTGCAGTTCTGCCGGCTGCGTATTTCGCGTAGCTTCACTTGTGCCAACTTCCTCTTTCGACATAACAAAAGTTGTTTCTCACTACTAAAAAATTATCACCGCTGCCACCATGTTTCAAGTTTATTCTCTTTGTAACATAAACGTATATTTATATATTTATTCCATATACTCAGTCCAACAAATTACACCCTTTTCACTTCGAGTCTCTGTCTTTACACCCACTTATAATCACAACACTTCTAACAACTTATTAAATATTAACCCCATTATTAATAATATCAACCTTATTACATAATGTAACAAAGATGTGGTGTTCCATTTTAACTCACGGAATTTGGTCATCCTTTTCCCTGAGTAGCTGGTATAAGAAAGGTAGCATACTTGTAAATTTTGTCAATACGTTATGCCTTTAAAGTAAAGTAAAGTAAAGTAAGGGTCTTGTTTTTATCAGAACAATCTCCCAATCATTTCCTTCTCCGATTTCAGGGATTTTCAATTTAAAGATCAATTTGATGGATCCAATAGAAAGCAAAGCTAATTATTCCCGGGTTTGTCAACTGTTGGTAGATAAAGGAGGAGATGCTTTGAGACTTGCTCTACATTCGGTGCATCCACCTTCCTCCTTGGCCTCCGCATTGAACGCCAACAGAGCGACCTTGCAGAGAATACGATACAATATAATTAAAGCCCCGCAATGGGATCTACTCTTCCCAATATCTGGTGCACCAGATTCAAACAACTTCGATATCACCTTACTGACTGTCCTACTTCGAAATATTTGTGGATTGTCTCCACCAGCGACTGGGTGGAATGTTATGCCTCCAGTTAGCGATACATCTATATCAGCAAACATTTTGAGAGTCAAAATGTTCAGGAATGAAGTGTATGGTCATATTCCAACTGCAAGTTTGGACGACACAACGTTTGAAAAATTGTGGCGAGAAATTTCGGTACCGTTGGTCAACTTGGG
The DNA here is from genome assembly GCF_004324835.1 of Dendronephthya gigantea. Taxonomy (NCBI): domain Eukaryota; kingdom Metazoa; phylum Cnidaria; class Anthozoa; order Malacalcyonacea; family Nephtheidae; genus Dendronephthya; species Dendronephthya gigantea. The sequence continues at coordinate 248,174 of NW_021163236.1, read as the reverse complement.
AATTCCTCAAAAGGATATTGATGAGTTAAAAGCGGATCCTCTCAGCCCTGAAGAAAAAAGTTATATTGAAATCTTGAAAGAATGGAAACAACAAGACGATGACTTGAAAACAGAATTAGGTGATGTGAAAAGTGAAATAGTCAAGCTAAGAAAAGCAGTAGATGAGAATGTTCATCCCTCATCTGTCGACTCGAAACAACAAGACGATGACTTAAAATCAGAACTAATTGATGTTAGAAGTGAAGTAGTCAAGCTAAGAAAAACAGTAGATGAGAATGTTCATCACTCAACTGTCGAGAAACTCGCTAAATTCGACTTTACTGGAAAGATTGACGACCTTTGTAAAAAATTTCATGAAGGAACTAGAAAATGGTTGTTTAATAAACTCTCAAGTTGGTTTGTCACTAAAGAAACCAGGGTTATGATCCTAACTGCAGGTCCAGGCGTTGGAAAAAGTGTTTTGTCTGCAAAGATCTCTGAGCTGTATGGAGAACGTGGCAAACTCGGAGCTCACCATTTCTGTGACTTTCGAAATTCTGATTACAGCAATCCTCACAGAATCCTGCAGTCCCTTGCCAGCCAAATGTGTGAGAATGTTGATGGATTCCGTGATAAACTAACCGAAATCCTTCGTCGTGAACATTCTCGGGACTCGCTGTCAGACGCATTTCGTGTTCTTTTAAACGATCCACTACACTCTCTTCGCAGAAATGATCCAATGTTGATCATTGTTGATGCCTTGGACGAGAGCAAAACTGATATGAAGAGCGAATTTTTGGAGTTGATATCCGAGAAATTTTGTGAACTGCCTGATTGGATTAAGATATTCATTTCCAGCAGACCGGAGCTACAAGTACGGAAGGTTCTTCAACATTTACAGCCGTTAGAAATCCGTCCTGATGATAAAGATCACAATCAAGATATTGAGCTTTTTATTCGTCGTGATTTACCTAATCTTGATGGTGATAGTTTAAGGTTAGTTATTTCGAAGTGTGAGGGATCGTTTTTGTACGCTTATCACTTAGTTCATGAATTAAGAGAAAAGGGCTTGGGAATTGAACCCGACTTAAGTGATTTCATCCCCAATGGTATTGCCGGATATTACGAAAAACAGTTCAAACGTTTGAAAATAGGCCTCCAACGTTTAAAGCAAGATACCTTTTCATGTATCTTAAAACGTTTTATCAATGTTATTGCCGCCGCATTCGTGCCTCTCCCACTGAAAATTCTTTTTACATGCATGGGTCTGCCCTGGAAAGAATTCGAAATACGCACGGCGATTATTGACATTATGTCAGAAATTCTTCCAGTTTATGATGGTTGCCTGACTCTTTATCATAAGTCATTATGGGATTGGATGACGTTGAATGGGTATGAGGAACATGCGTTTGTTGCAGATGTTAAAGACGGCAATAGACGTCTTTGGTGTGCTTGTGAGAAAGTATTCTGTGAGATAGAATCTTTGAAGTCTATTTTAGAATTTCAAATTTCACCCGAGAATAGATACGCCTTGGAAAATGGTGTGAAATATTTGATGAAAGCAGGTAAGGTGGAGGAATTTCACTGGTTGGTGCATGTTGGCGTAAACTATTTAAGACTAAAATTTTACGGTCGCACCACCCCACCGATTGATTTGAACCAATCCTTGACACGTATGGTAGTGTTCTTTCCAAAGATATTTATTACCATCATTCAATGCATCTTTCTTAGAAAATATAGGAGGGGTAGAAGGCCCTCCAGCATATTGTAACGATTATTTGAAAGATCTTGCAAACGGACACTTTGATTTTTCACAAAATAATTTTTGTCCTAAAAATGTTGCTAGAAATATCTTGGATACAATAAATGAGATTTGGATAGAACGTGTGACAAACGAAGAGAATCATAATTTAAATCATGTCTCCTGTGCCTTGTTAGTTGATTCAATTATCAGTTCTCTGTCACCGGACAATACGATGTTTGTTTTCTTTAATATTATGACACGGACAGTGCAAGTGCTTAAAATACCAAGCCTTGCGACTCTTTTCAATATACAAGTAGATGAGATACAGCATTATCTTCACGACTTCTTTGTCTTTTCTCCTGATTCCTCTTATTTGTTATTTGTGTGGTTCCATTCGGTCATGCGTCCTTGTTAAAGAAAAAAAGAAAGTACCCTTCATTGCACACGGCCCCGACGAGATTGATAGTTGTTCTTTTTCTTCCTGTGGAACGAAACTTGCTACATTAGGGTCCGCATTGATCCAAGTGTGGGATGTAATGCGGAAAACCCTATTAGTACAAGCTGACATTAGGTGTTCTCAACATATGTCTTCTTTTTTGTTTAGTTTGTGTGGCTCCTACATTCTCATTTTGAAGGTATTACGCCCCGAACTCTTTAATATGTATGAATGTCTTGCGCTCTGAGAATTTAGAAGAAGTGTATATTGAAAAGAATTCTGTTGCGCCGTGTTTGTCTAGTAAAGATTCCATTCAGGTGTTACCACCGGATTTATTGGGTATTGAGGAACCATCTGATGTGATTAGCTTTGATCATGTTTGCTTGCCATCTGGTGAGATAGTCCTCCTTTCTAATAAAAAATGTTCAAAAACCTTTTTATGGAAGGAGAAAAATTGTGTAGCATTTACCGATTACTCCTCCGAAGGTGTTGTAACTCTGATAATATACGATTTTGTAGACCAAAAGATAGTTGACGTCTTTCAGATTGATTGTTTGCCTCTTCGATGTTTTTTCGATCACATTTCAAAATTAGAAGGGACGAACTTCCTTTTATATTTGCGTCCAAGGCTAGTATTTATTATATCACTTGAATCTCCTGATGCTTCTTTTGTCGACAACGCCCATATAGATTGCTGTGCATTATCTCCAGACACCATGTATGTAGCGTGCTGTTTTGAAAATTGCATTCTTTCAATAAGAAGTATCGACAGTGGGGAAACATTGCAAACTGTTGCACTGAAACAACGAGCAGTGGCGTGTTGGTGGTCTGAGTCGTATCTTTGGTTGGTCTGTGAAGGCGTGGTTGTTAAATATCCTTATAAACCTTTGAATTCAAATATCTTAGAAAATCAAACTGAAGAATCTTTTTTAAATTTTAGTCATGTTGTTAAGTTTACAAAAGGTGTTCTTGTAATTAGCACTAATGGAAGAATTTCTATTTTGAAAATTTGTGGTGAAAATCTCAGTCTTCAAGAAATACCTTCTTGGAATTTTGACGAGGCCCATAGTGAAAAGTTCACTTCTGTCGCAATAAGTTATGATAGGTGTGCCGTTATGTTACATTGCAATTTGAGGAAAATTTATGAATTGTGGGAAATAGAATGTGGCAACAGATGGTTTGTACGTTCAACGGGACAGTTGAATGAATCAGTTGAATGGTTCTGTTTAACTGGTACTAATATGACTCGTAGTTTAGTATTAGTGTCATCCGACAATCCATTCATTACCTGTGAGAATTTTGTTTTACGTTCTATTACGTTTGGAAGAAATGGTATAAGAATTGCGTATACTCTTCCTTTTGGATCTTTTCAGAAGGCTTTTTACATGGATTCCGAAATTGTAGGTCTTTTCACTAGTGGTGCGTTGCATTTTGTTAATGTGTCCGAAGGCAGAATCATATCCTCTGTAAGTTTAACTTTTGGTGTTCCCAATGAATATTTTCATTTTTTCCTCCCATCGACTTGTTCTTTTCTATCCGTCGGGAGATATGGTAACAAACGTTTTAGAGTTCATAACTTTAAAAAGTATTTATCGCTTCCTTTGCGTAATGATCCTGGAAAATGCGAATTTTTTTTAGATGAGGAAATATCATGAATCATTAATTAATACTAAAATAATTATTTCTCGATAGAAAATGTTCAGGTAGATAAGTATTGCCAATTAAACTTACGGATAACATCCAACAACTTTATTTGAATAAACGTCCTAATATTAGGGATAAACGATCAGATGTGTCAAATGTTTGAACTGTGCCGATTTTGTTAAAAGAAATGAAAAAAATCCATTTTTTACTAAATCTTGTATCGTCTTTATAGCATAAGAGTCGATTGATTCAAATATTTGCTACGAAGTTACTTGTGGTAAGCGTGCAAATATACAGCTAATTCTAGAAACGGTTTCCATACACATACATGTGACGTTGCCAGCTCGTTAGTTCAGGTGGGGGATACTCGTGTATTTATGTTCTACATATATAGTCGTAACACAAATCGATTGTTCAGGCGGTCAGTGAACATACATGAATATATAAGTGTGCTCCTTAATAGTTCTGGTACGTCACTGGTCATATTAAAAAGTTAAAACGATAATTAAAACAATTTCTTTCCGATTTTTTGATGGAAAATTATATGTGTGCACGCGTAAATAAGTCTGCGTATGCGCAACATACCTGGACCATGAATCTTTGCATACCTATAACGAAATATTCTGATGTTTAAGGTTTTAACTTGCTTGGCACTTCTTTTTCTTCTTGAGTTGGCTGTTTACCGCGATCTCTTGCATATATAATTTGGTTTACTCTGAGCAATGTCGTAAAAATTAAAATGATCGTTACCTGAGCAAATACTTTTCTTAGCATTGGATAATTAAGGGCAATATACTCATCAATTAAAAACCTTAATTTTAGTTCATCTGATGTCATTACTATAGTTAATATCACGCGTAAGGCCCAATTACACTATACGGGGTCGCTATTGAATACAGTCAAATTTTTTAGCTGCTAAAAGGCTGTGAATATTTATGTCTTGTCCAAAAAAATCTACCAAATCTATCAAACCAATGAGCTTTTACTACCAACCATTTCTTGTTAACGGCAAACGAAAGTGTCGTGACCAGCTGATCCTGTGTCGTGTAATGTGGGCCTTAGTCACAGATAAAATTACTGTTACTTGTATATCTAAGATTATTTCAAGATAATTGGAAATTTGATTAAAACGAAGTTTATACGGGGTTTTAGCCAATATTAAGTTACATTTGAATGTTGGCGTAACTGATTACAGGCTAATTAAATGAAAGCCAAAGTGGACCTACAGTGCTGTCCAGAAATAACCTATCAAAAACCGCGGTTAACCAAGGTAAAACCTAGGTCTGATCGTGGTTTAACTGAGGTCACACCGAGGTCGAATCGCTGTGAGATGGAGGTTAAACCTCGGTCCCATTCTCGGTATGACAGACATTTCTTACGGTTTTTTTGATTTGGTTATTGTGTTGTCGTTCTCACTGTTCATAATATTTCGTTCGGAAGCGAACGGCCACAACGAAGGTATTTTTTCCCTTGCGGTCGTCTGCGGTTTCTATCTGTCGACCGCAACCGAACTGCGACCGAACCACAACCTAACCGAACTGCAACCGCAGTGTTAGGTTATGTTAGGATTTCTGGAGAGTACTGTAAGTTTGTGCAGTTCTGATTTTATCCTGGAGATCTTGAGGCTAGATCGTAAATCCCAGGTCATATTGTGGCCAATTTATACCACTTTCGGTATACTCATTTTAATAATTGTGTTTGTTTGAAAATTATTGTTGCAAAACCTGCATGTTTTTCCGCGTCCATTAAATTTTTAAGAATAAAAATTGTTTATTTTTGGCTACTTTTCAGACATTTTTTTATGCTTGTTTTCAGTTTTAAAGTATGAAGTTAGAGTTAAGTTTGAAGGCAATTAGATAAACTGCAGAGACTTTCGTGTATTCCTATATTTATTTAGACTACGTTTACACAGCTCCGGAGCGAGAAAGTAACGGCAGAATTTGACTGCGTTTACACCGCTCCGTTTGAATTCCGATACAGTTTCGTTAGCGTTTACACACAAGCGTTCTTCGTTGTCAACATTCGTAAGTTGTTCGCGGGAAATTGCGCCATTTCTTTCTGAAACATTACTTGACGTTTATATCTGTAGTCGTAGGTCGCAAAAACAATGAAAATAATACCGCCGATAGCGAGAAAGGTGCTTGTTGATAAATTGTTAGAGAATTGTTCGCTATATTGAATTACGGCAACAACACGCCAGGCATTGTGGCGGGGTGGTATCTAAAGTGTAGCGAAATATTAACGGTGTAGTGTTTACACAACGCCTTGTAGCGCTCCGTTTTCGTTCGACCACGTTTAGAAAGTGTGGTCGTTTCGCTACGGCAAAGGTGACGTTTTCGAACAAATCCGCTCCGGTGCTGTGTAAACGCAACCCCGTTTTCATACTTTTTTGCACCGTTTTCAGGCCGATCCGGAGTAGTGTAATTAAACGTAGTCTTAGTCAGTTAAAAACAAAGGAAAATTAAAAAGTGAACGGAGAAAGTCAAAAACCTTCGAAACGAGGATGGTCGAATATGATTTGATTGAACCAAGCTTCCCCAGATACTGTCAGAGATAAACTTTCTTAAGGCCCATTCATACGATTGATCCAACTGTCTGATCCAATTTACTTCTGACGTACATGGAATGTAGTTGGTTATTGATAAACCAGTAGTGCATTGACTTTAGTTCATTTGTTGTCCACATACGTTGCAAGTTAACAGACTATAAAACATCCATCAGAAGTGAATTGCATGGATCCCACAAAATTGGCTCGTGTGAACAGACCTTGAGGAAGCTTTAGAGGTTATATAGAAGAAAAAACTATTGAAAAGTTGTAATGTTTTTCCAGAATTATGTGCATTTAATTAACTTCTTATTAGTAGAAGAGCTTCAACCAGCAACAACATCGAATGCTTAATAATGACTAATATTTTGATTATTAACATTTTTTTTTAATTTTAAACTTTCTCATGTTACTTGTAAATCCACATCTGTCGTATGTATCTAAACACGTCGTTGTCCGAAAGTTGACCATTTTATATTTGTATAAATCCTATTACACTCTTTGATTTTAGACAATTTAGAATGATGGTTAAGATTATGAGCGTGAAGCTTAGCAACAAATAAATTTAAATTAAAAAATGTGTTAATGACTGTCTGCGTTTGTTATAAAAAAGGCTTCAAGAAGGAAAGATGCTTCGAAGAACAAACTTTCTAAACGCCAAGCTAATTCTGCTACTAGATGTTTGATATAATTTATGTGTAGGGCTTTTGGCTTTTTTCAGAGTTATATCTTGTTGCACGTCTATTTTTAGGCTCATCATATTTCACGGCATACATCATACATGTATGCACGATATCCCATTACCTTAACGTCCTCACGCTCGAGGCATTTAGCTCAGCCCGAAAACCATCTGCAGACGTGAGAAACTTGCCTCTGTAGGCGAATTCCTCACGAAAACTCTCCGCACACGAGAGAAAGTTGTTGAGCTAACAGCCTAGCGAGGTGTTTATATCTTCAACATTAACGCAGTGTTTCACAAATAACTCGGTCTAGTGCTGCACAACCAATGGCTTCGTTCTTCAGTTTGTCTTTCCGGATGCCTGCTACGAGACCTCGTAACTAGTACAAGAATTCAACGACGCGCCGAATCGAATCCACCACGTCAACCCATTGAATTAATTAATTCCCCACGATTGCTCGCAATTCAAAAGAAGCAGGTGAAATATCTTGCATTTCGCTTGAAAATTTCTCCGTGGAATCAGGGTTTAAAATTTCGGAATACAAAATTTTCTTTATTGCTCCCCAAGTTATATCATCGTAATCATATATCAAATATTGGTTGTATTGTTGTGCAAAAACATTTTGCTTCTTCATGTGTTAAAAGTGTTCTTCAAGTGTTATTTTGTGCGTTTCTAATTCGAGATCAGAAATTCGCCTGACGTTCGATAGATAATTGGAGATCATATGTTATAATCTTAAAATCGGTCCAGTGCCCGTTTACGGTTTATGAAAATCAATATTAACTTCTAAGTTCTTAGAAATTGCAAGTTTTGTTGTGGTGCTGTCTTCAGTCAGGAGCTACCAACATGAACGCACGCGTACCTATTTTTTTACCATTGCCGGAAATAGTTCCCTTGCGCATCCCTCCTTGCCGACCGGGGATCAAGCTCATCAAGCACGCAATATTAACAAATGAGTAACGACGATATTCCTCGGTTATGTTCACGCTGTTCTTCAACAAAAATTTCTTATTTTCATTCTGATCTCCGAAGTGTAACATTCAGGAATAAACAAAGGTATTACTTTGTTCAAATTGTATTTAAATATCAAGGTAGGTGCCTTTATTGGGCATCAGGGGCCGGTGTTCGAAAGGCGTTTAGCTAAACGGTGGATATGCAAAAGTTTAAAAATACTCTCATACATTTTGTGAATGACTGAAACGACATTTTATGCATTAAATATATACTTCCATTGAAAATTAAACTATTTACATCGAAATATTTCAAGTCAGTTGTTCAATAAATAGATAATTTTGTTTTCTATTTTGAACTTAATATCCACCGTTTAAGCAGAAATGTGCAACGTAGGAAAATATTTGTGGTGCTATTGTAGTGTTTATATTTCAACTTTGAGCTGTTTCATCTGCCTTTAATTGTTCATTCGGGAATAAGACAAGTTTTTTCACAAAAAGCTGTTTATACCTCTCCCGTGAGGAATTAATCATACTTTTAAGAACAATTTATTGGTTCTGTTTGTTTCCGTTACTTCGAATGCTTTGAGCATTTTTATTGCTTACACATTTGAATATTTCTGCTAGCATTTAATATTTACTTACGAGGATAATATAAATGAAAAGAAGGTTTACAAGTCTAAAGGTTGTATAAAAAGGTGCCCCCTATGAAACAAGCTTTTGTTATAATTTCAATGCGCTATTATTATGCTAAACCTATGGTGCGTAAAATTTAAAGGGAGACGCTTAATTTGAATGCCTCAACCTAATCACAATGTGTCATTTACACCAGTGCGCTGATCATGTATTCAAACTCCATCAACAGCTTCATTTCAATTGCAATAGGGGTACTATAGTATCGTTAATAACCAATAATATAAAACAATAAAAGATATATTTTCACTCTGACTTATACTACCATGCTTTTCTTTTTTTCCCCTTTCTCCCCCAACTCCCATGCGTTCTCCCTTCATCCCTTATCCATAGGTGTCCCTCACCGTCCATAACTTCAACTTATATACTATTGTTAGTATAACCTTAACAGCACAAACACTATATCCCTCCCCCATTTAGTATAAAAGAAGGTCGAGTTTATCAACAAAAATTGTTTATGAAACCATGTCTTTCCATTGTTCCTAACTAGGAAAAAGTAAGTACAAAATCTTTTAACCGCCCGGGTACACGCCGTTCTCTCGACGGCCGTCTCTCTGTCGCTTCTTCGCGATGACTTTCGCAGTTTTGATTCTTTGGAGCTTCTTCACTACCTCCGTTCTGCGTTTTGACTATCTTTCGGACGAACGACACATTCCGCATGATGCACGGTTCATTTCCGCGTTTTATTATTATGCTCGTGCCTTTCTTCTTTATTACTGTGTATGGTTGGGGATCATACGTCGAGGACAACTTGTTCTTGTTTAATTCTTTCAAAAGTACGATATCTCCCTCCTTTATCATAGAGGGGACGGCGTGTTGGGTCTTGTCTGCGTACTCTTTTGCGCGTTGCTTGTGAGCAGAGTCGTGTTTGCGAGCAGTCTCTAATGTTTGGCATGGCGGTTGGATGTTGATTTGAGGCAACTTCGTCTTGATAGTTCGACCAAACAACAGCTCAGCAGGAGATATCCAGTGGAAACATGAGGTGTGGCTCTGTATATCATTAGAAACTTCGGCAGTTCGGCTTTCCAATTGCGACCTTCGGCGTGAGCGGCTTTGAGGGCCTTTCCGAGGGTTTTGTTAAATTTCTCAACAGTAGCATTTGCAGCAGGCCAATAAGGTGTGATGAGACGGTGTTTAATACCACACGCTTGCAAGAATGACTTGAACTCGTGAGAAATAAACTGAGGCCCATTGTCTGAGACCATGGCTTCGGGGTAGCCAAATTGGGAAAATATGTGTTCTAACCGATTGATGATGACGGGAGCTGTAGTTGTTCGCAATATTTCGACCGCTGGCCAGCGAGAACAGGAATCAACTAGACCAAGAGGGATTCACCGGAAGGAAAAGGTCCACACAAATCAATGTGGAGAGTATGCCACGGAACAGTTGGCATGCTGGTCATGTGAAGAGGTTCGGGATTGGATTTGGTCCCTTGGGCTTGGCAGGGAACACATTGACCGATCAATGTCTCAACATCTTTATCTATGCCAGGCCACCAAACCTTTTGCCGAAGGAGATGTTTCGTTTTCACAATCCCCTGATGCCCTTGATGAGCAATCTCTAATGTAGCTTTCCGTAGTTCACCAGGCATAACGATTCGTGTTCCACGTAAGATAAGCCATTTTGAACGGACAATTCATTTCGGACCTGGGTGTATGGTTTGAGGCTTTGTGTTTTTGGCCACTCTCCCGATCCAATACAAGTGATCACATGCTGCAAGATGGTATCGCCAATCGATGCTTTCTGGATCTGGTCTAGTGTCATGGCCTTCGGTACCGCGTTGGAGAACATAGCTCACATACTCTTCTGCGATCGATCGTTCAACGTGGGGTTGATGTGGAAGTGGTAGTCTTGACAACACATCGGCGGGATTGTCAACACCAGGGGTGTATTGGATCTTGAATCGATAGGGTTGCAGTCGGAGTGCCCAGCGTTCGATGCGAGCAGGAGGTTTCCGTTTAGGGTTATAGATGATTTCCAATGGTTTGTGATCTGTGTAGATGGTGAAATCAGTGCCGTACAGGTAAAGGTGGAATTTCTCACACCCCCAGACCACTGCAAGGGCTTCTTTTTGGTCTGAGAATATCGACGCTCAACATTTGATAAAGTCCGACTAGCGTAGGCGATGGGTCGGATAACATCCTGTTGTGTTTGAGTAAGTACAGCCCCCAGACCGACAGGGCTGGCATCAACTCGGAGGTGGGTTGGAGCGGAAGGATCATAGTGGGCCATAACTTGGGTACCTGAGAGTAGCTTCTTTAGGGTGTCGAATGCTTGTTGATGGACAGAGTTCCAACGCCAGGGCACGCCTTTCCGGGTTAGCAGCCGAAGTGGATCTGCAACAGTCGCGTAGTCGGGGATAAATCGTGAGCAATATGTGGCAAGTCCTAGGAAACTACGGACTTCCGCCGCATTGGTTGGTACTCGTGCTTCGCGGACGGCTTCAACTTTCTTGATATCAGGGCTTACACCAGATGCAGAGACTTCGTGACCAAAGAAGTTGAGGCTCGGAACACCAAACAGACACTTTGTGGAATTCAGGGTAAGACCCGAGTCGTGTAGACGCTGAAGAACAGAATTGAGATTGTGGTTGTGTTCCTGTTTTGTTTTACCAAAAACGATGATGTCATCTGATATATTTCTCGCGCCCGGACATCCTTGTAAGATCCGCTGGACTATGTGTTGGTAAATTTCGGGTGCAGAGGAGACACCAAACATCAACCGGGTGTACTGATATAAACCTTTCTCGGTCGCAAAGGTTGTGATCGGTCGAGATTCCGGGTGGAGCTCGATTTGATGGTAACCCGAGCGTAGATCTAGCTTTGAGAACATGGTGGCACCTTGCAACTCTTGTAACGTTCCTTCGATGGTGGGGATTGGATGGCGTTCACGGATGATAGCAGAATTTGCTTGGCGCATGTCAACACAAACACGAATGTCACCATTGGGCTTTGGGACTGCGACAAGAGGTGATACCCAGTTGGTGGGCCCTTGGACAGGTTCGATGATACCCTGTGATTCGAGTTCATCAATCTTGGCTTGAACTGCCTTGCGAATATGGAAAGGAATTCTACGTGGCGGCTGTGCGACAGGGGTTACGGAAGGATCAATATGGAGCTGAAGTTGGTAGTCATTCAGTTTCCCAATCCCAGTAAAAACATGGGGGTATTTGGTTGCCAATGCTTGGTGATGAACGTTCCCCCCTCAGAAATGTTCTGTATCGGGCGAAATGTCTCATAGTCCTGAAACAACTTGAGATCAGTTGCAGTGGTGTGTCCCAACAGAGAACCTGAATTTTCATTTTCGACAACAATGAATACAGCATTTGTAACTTTGTCTTTATATGAGATTTGAGACGAAAAGGACCCTTGCACAGCCAGCGGTGTAGACGACCCATACGGAAATAGCTTGATATTTGTTGGAGACAAAGGAATTGGGTTGCTCGTAGTCAGTTTGGAAAATGTTGCGTTATCAAGTACATTAACAGTTGCACCTGAATCAACAATAAGATTGACGTGAGAATCTCCAATTTTTACCGTGGCCCGGGGCATTGTCTTTGTGGGCCCAATCTCGAAGACGTATTCATCATCCGATATATTTTCCCCGGGAGCCGGAAATGGCGCCCCGGAAACATACCGTATATTTCCACGACTTCCGGTGTTCGCATTGTATTTATTTTCATTCTGTTGCCTTTCGTACGCGTTTGTATGTTGTGTATTTTGCCGACTGTTTCCTTGTCTGTTTGCCGATCGTGGTTGACGACACACTCGAGCAAAATGTCCCAACTTGTGGCAGTTGTTACACGACACACCTGTTGCAGGACAGCGAGAATCTTTAGCGCGATGGCCCGAATTTCCACAACAATAACAAACGATATTTTGATTGTCCGTACTCCCCGTAGGATTTGTCGTCCGAGAACGTGTTGGTCTGTTTTGAGACTGGATTGCATTTACAGTGAGGTCTGTACCAGAGGTATTTAAACTGTCTGCTTCGATTTGTGACGCCTGTCTTTCGGATGCTTCAAACGAACGACCGAGTTCGATAGTTTTCGCGAGAGTGAGCTCCGTTTCGCGAAGTAATCGTCGTCTTAAATGAGCCGATAAACATTGTTCGATGATTTGGTCTCGAATTATGTCATCAGGGTTACTATAATCGCAGAATTGAACTTGATGTTTCAACCGAATCGCATACTGTTCGATAGTTTCGCCTTGCAGTTGTTTTGTTTGCCGGAAATTATGGCGCTCGAAAGGAATGTTCTTTTGTGGTTCGAAGTATTCAGTCAACTTACGTAGAGCCGTGTCGAGGTCAGTGCCAGTTTCTTGTAGGGCGTTTCGAATATGTCTTGAACTTCAGTTCCGGCCAGATGTAGAAGAATTGCACGTTGTTGTTTCTTGTCGGTAATTCCTGATGCTGCAATGTAATACTCAAACGATTTTACCCATTTTCGCCAACGTTGACTTATCGTCGCTGTTTCACCCAAACTAAATGCCGGTATTTTCGGTAAATCAAGCACTTTCGCCATTTAGGATATCTGTATATGCTCTCTGGTTCGTCTTATGTATTTTTTTTTACCTCGTCGCCAGTTATAGTATCGTTGGTAACCAATAATATAAAACAATAAAAGATATATTTTCACTCTGACTTATACTACCATGCTTTTCTTTTTTTCCCCTCTCTCCCCCAACTCCCATGCGTTCTCCCTTCATCCCTTATCCATAGGTGTCCCTCACCGTCCATAACTTCAACATATATACTATTGTTAGTATAACCTTAACAGCACAAACACTATAGGTACTTTTTTACAGCTTTTACCAGGTGTATAAAAAGAAAGGCACCCACTATAAATATTCATAAATACTCAATCTGTTTTCTTCCACTCTTTATGGTGTATAAAATAACTGCAACCACTTAAGGCCAGGTTACATTGTGCAATTTTTCTTGCAACTTGTAATGGAATCCTACTTTTAAGAGACTAGCATCAAGTATTCACAATATAAGTGTAAGAAATGAACATGGAGTGTAATAAACATGAAAGTTTTGTAGTTGCCAAATCTCTCAAAAGTAGAATTGTATTGCAAGTTGCTAGAAGAATTGTTAGTATTCATATATGTTTGCTTCTATTTAATAACAAGAGGTTGTAGGCCCCTGGGAATTATTGAGGCTGCATTTTTATATTCACCCTGTATTTGTGAAGTTTAGTTGACTGGAAACTAGGTTTACAAAGTGTAAATTTATCTAGTGTAAAGTTTCTAAATGTAAGATTTTTTATGCCAAGAGGTTTGATTAAAGTGTAATATAGTAGCACTAAAGTCAGGTGAAATTAAGCAAGATCAAAAAGTGTGTTATGTAGATTCCTTGTTTGGATTTTTGGTGACTATCTTAACCATTGAGGATAAAAAGACATCTGTGGTTTCATTTTAATAAAATTCATATCAATAGTAATGAAGGTATAAGGTGCATTTGTAATACCAAACGTTAAGGCTGTGTAAAATATTTTCTGAGGCTAAAATATAATGATAATTCCTGAAGTTGCGGAGGCCAACTTCTAAGGATTTCCATCATCCCCAGGGTCACCAAAGTGTTGCTGCAGGGTAACATAAGTGCACATGCACAACTGCAATCAAAGTTAGATTTAAGAGGAAGTAATTTTTTGAAAGTAAACTGCCCATATCCTTTGATGAAACCATATTTTACCATACAGCTTTGGTTGAAACCATATTTTACTCACGGATATCTCGCACAATATTTTACTCCCAACATGGATTGCAAGCATGCATGATCTCCCGCAAGTAGTAAATAATGTGATATTTTCATTTTTTCATGATATTTCTTGGATTTTTTCCTTAGGAATCTGGATTCATTTTCACTGTGTTAACTATGTTCCAAATTGAATGATGTCTTTGCTTTGCTATTGAATGGGAAGGTAAGGGATTGTGGTTTATATTACACAATCATTTTGCGTCTCCAGTTTCTGTTCATTCATTTAATAACTATATCAGCAGATGTGCATATATAAATATCTTTATTATATTAAATGCTCATTTTATGAAGTGGAAAAGGGAACACTAGTGTATAATCCCAAAAAAGGGAGATCACTAACCACTAAGGGCTGAAAATTTGTATTGGGGGATGTGCTGAGATTTGGAGGAAGTTTTAGAAAAAGTAGTTAACCAAAATATAAATTTTGAGCTTTTGTAAAAGGTAAAGTTGACTGAAAGAAACTATTTTCACCTTGAGTGGTAAGGGGCAATGTTTGAAGTTGATCAAAATGCTTTAATTGTTATTCATCAGAAAAGCAGAGATGAAAACTTAATTTGGTAAAATAGTCAAACACATAGTGGATGATCTTTGAATAATATATAGATATATAATATGTTTCATTTTGGATATTTTGGATATTTTTATTATTTATAAAAGTTAGTTAATATCACATGACATCCCTTAATTCGTTTGCCACGCCCTGGTTTTCAGGAACTCACAAAGGTACAACATGATAAACAAACACGGCAGAAATTGGTGTTTATGAAATTTTAACACGAAAATCTAATCACTGGTTCAGTATTGCGCATTTTTGTATCACTATCATAGAGAATAAGTGAAATTTTGAAATACGCCTTCCGCAATCTTTTGACAGCTCATATCATGCACATCTGACAGCTGTGAAATTTCCATTTTGAGGCTTAAATTATACACAAGGGGCCGTTTGTATGAAAGCCGGATGGCGCTATCCATCTGATAGTTATTCATTTAATCGCTTTAAAATCAGCCATTTTTTGCTTCGATTAAATCTTAGTGTTCCTAAATCGAGGAATTTTATCGCTTTTCGAGCAGTTTTAGAACGGTTTAAAAATTCACTATCCAGTGAATAGCGCTATCCAGTTTTCATACATACTTTTTTTTGGCCTGAGTAATTAGGCTGAACATTGACTAGGAATGTTCATAAGCGGTGCCTAATCTCATAAAAAACTGGCTTGAAAACGCAAAACAGACCTTGCTTTGCGCAATTTTTTTACCTCCATATATTTTAAATTCCTTGCATATTATATATGCTAAATAATTTTAAAGACCTCTCATGGAAAAAAAATATTGATGTAAAAAAATATTTTTTTTGAGAATTATGAAGAATGCCCCCTCTAGAGCAAGGTTCTTCATCGTTTAACAGCGGGAGGCACCGCAATGCATTGCGGACCGTGCGCGTCTCTTTCTTGTCTGTCTTAACGTATCATCAGGAAACGAAGCAGAGGAATATTTCGAAAGGATTTCCTTTTTGTGCTAAGAAAGATTAGTAAATTGATTTTACTGTTGCTTATGCACCAAGTAACAAGAGCACAGGAGCATAGCATTTATTATTAAGCGTATTCTGTGCATTAAATGTTTATTTACATGTCGCATCGTGCAACTTCTGTGACGCATGAATTTATTCGTAGTGGCTTGTATTATGTGATGGTAAAATATGTTGTTTTATATATATATATATATATTAATATATATATATATATATATACACTGTTAATTTCGGGGAGTAATTTTAACTCCACCGTAGGAGTTGAAATAACTCCCGTTTGAGGAGTAGAAATAATGGAGTATATTTCACTCGAAAACCAGAGTTAAATCTACTCCACTTCAGTTCATATTTAAACGTTTACTCCACTAGGAGTAAATATTACTCCACTGTAGGAATAAAATATACTCCAGTAAAGGAGTACAAATATTGGAATACTTTTTACTCCTTTATTTTTACTCCAGGAGTAAATTTAACTCCAGTTTTGCTACTCTGGGAGTTAATTCAACTCTCATAAAGGAGTAAAATGTACTCTTGAAAAGGGATACACATATTA
Organism: Dendronephthya gigantea; assembly: GCF_004324835.1. NCBI lineage: Eukaryota > Metazoa > Cnidaria > Anthozoa > Malacalcyonacea > Nephtheidae > Dendronephthya > Dendronephthya gigantea. Next base: position 231,665 of record NW_021163236.1, on the reverse strand, counting down.
GAGTAATTATTGTATAATTTACTCCTATATTTTCACTCCAAAAAAGGAGTAAATCTACGAGAGTAAATAATTTATTTTTGGGAGTCAAAACAACTCTAGTCAAAATATCTCGAAAAGATACAACCTGTTTGTATGTTCTGGGACAACCATCGAGACCACAAACCACATGGAAACTTGGGTCATTTGAATGGCTTCTACGTAGGTGATCTAGGAGTTCCGTTAAAGACACAGTGAGGTAACCAACACACATGCTACAACGATAAACCATTTTTCATTGGTCGGATAAAAATAAAACTACATTATTGGTTTTGTAAAGGACATTTTTACACTTTTGCAATATATTTTTATAAAAAATATACCATGTTTCTTCATAAACTTCATAAACAGTGTTTCCACGCAAATTTTCCTTCTATATTCTCAAACTTCTGCATTTTCCTTGCTACGTCATCATTGCAAGATATTGGTCATCCAATCATGTGCTTCTTTGACGATCACGTGACAATGCTAATAAGAATAGCGCGCGTCGGTTTCAAAATTCTTTTCTCCCTCGTGCTCGCGAAAGATCCTAAGTCTTGAAATTATCATTTTAAAATACTGTATTTATACTGTGTAAAGCATATTTCAGAGACCAGATACAGAGAATGGACTCATTTTTAGAGGTACTGCAAAGATTATTTTATTTAAATGGGGAAGGATTGGTGGCAAGAGAATAAAAAAGATGCCAAGCCACTCGACCGCGCGTCTACGATCTTGAATTTATGCATGAATTTCTTAATAGTTTTCTTAATTCAACGACATTTTATTCGTTTTAGGAGACATCAATGGGCCTAGAATTGTCGGAGTTTTTGTTGAGTGCCGGAGTCAGCCAACAGGTACTGGACAAACTAACAGAAGACGAGGTAAATATCGATCACAAATTATATACAATAGTCATTAGTCAATACATCCACTGCCAGTTGGCGACAATGCGGTAGTCTGTCAGACTGTCACAGTCTTGATTAAATGTTTCATTTGTGCTGGATTTTGGGCGCACAATGCATTGTGGTTTACCATTGACTTTTTTTTATTCTACACTAAATGTGGCAGTCTGTCACAGTCTTGATTAAATGTTTTATTTGTGCTGGAAAGCTATAGCATACATGTCAACTATGTAGCAAAATTAATGTCAGTTAATAGTTACAATTTTTATAAAATATGGCTGTTTTATTTTCATAGCTCAATACAGTTGAGTTGCTTGAAGGAGTTAGTGATGTCTTGCTGAAAGAATTGGGTATCAAAGGAGGGCAGATTGTGAAATTAAGGATTGCTATCCAAAAATATAAAAATCAGGTAGGTTATAATTTTTCTGTATATCTTGTGCAGTGCACTCAGGTGAATAATATGATTGTGTTGTTACTCTGAGGGTATATATCCACACCGGGCAAGCTTGAAAAATATGCCTGACCATGGTGGGGCTAGAACCTACGACCTTTGGAATACTAGTCCAATGCTCTGCTAACTGAGCTACGCGGTCAAATATGGCCTAAATATTCTAAAATATGGCCTGCTTTGGCCATTGAGAGCCCTGCTTGGTGGTCAACACCGTTCAAGTAAATTGAGCAAGTCAGTTTTTAAGGTATAAAATCCCTGCTTTTGTAAATGGTTTGTTAAATCTGCTTTTTTACAATATATTTTTTGTAGGTTGATCCTGGAAGCTGCTATGATGCAGAGAACTAAGGAGGCTAAGAAAAGAGTGGCAATAAACAAATTTCTTCAGCAACTGGAATGACATTTACACATGAATAAGCCATTGTATATAGGTAATTATAAATAAACTATAAGTATTAATATAGGTGATTGCATGTACTATTTTATAGCATTATAACCATCCTAAATACCTGATTCCAGCAATATTGCCTCCCGTGGTAATATTAAACGAAGTAGCTATGTTTACGGCTCCGTAAACGGACTTCGCTACTCTAGCGCTAAATAACTCGCGGGCAATTCGATTTTATTTTATACCTAAAGCTTGCGGACCTGTTCTCGCCAGATAAACTCGTGTAGATATTCGGGCAACATGTCTCAGTTCTCACACCTTTAGCGTATTTTTAATTTCAACTTGTGCCTATTCCAGTATTTATAAGACTTGATGTTTTGATGTTTTGTAACTGGCCATGATCTTTATATGAAATTGTTTCGGTTTTTTGAATTTGAACGATCAAGAAATATTCGGATTGAAACACGGCAATAGACGCGAGGTGTCATAAAAAATCCTATTGCGAAACCAATACATACTAACGCACTAAGCTTCTTTATCTGGAATGAAGTATGTATAAAAACCTTGTTTGATACATTCTAGAGTAAGATTTCGCTGTACTTATTCCTGTACAGCCTACTGCTGTCAATGTGAATACGGTACTGCGCAAACTGTATTTATACAGTGAAATACTCATTGACTGCCTTCATATGCTGCTAAACCTGAACCATAGACTGCCTTTATATATTACACTGCTGTGGATATAGGCTAACTTACTAAAACTAAATAAAATAGTGTTAATATGAAATGTGTTGTGAGACAGAAAAATGTGATATGGTTTTTTTAAATGATATGGTCTTAGGCTAGATATAACTGTGTATTTGCATAGAAAATAGTGTTGTTTGATAGCATATAACATACTGTGTTAGTAGAAAATAATGTGGTGCTAGACAGCCTAATATAAATAGCATAAAATGATATGTGGGCTTGGACGGTATAATATTGTTAGAAAGACTTTATTTTCTCTATACGCGAGGTAGGAGATCTTTACAATAATTCAACTAATGTTCGTTACTGTTCTCTTCTTTCTCCGTTCTTCTCTTCTCTACTTCTCGATCTTCGTCGTTTTGCGTTCTTGTCTTTGGTCGTCTGTCCTGTAGGTTGAGCTTCTTAACGTTTCATAAGTTAATCTTTACTCCGCTAGTCCACTGAAGGTCCAGGTGCTGTGCACGCCCTTTTATAATGAGGGTTCAGTGACTCTTGCATACGTCATCAACCATAGTGGGCTGATCCTTATCCAGCCAATCAGCGTTGTACATGTAATCAGTGGGTTGGTCTTAGAAGCTCGCTCCAGCTCTCATATTTTGTTTATTTAAGGCGTTGTCGCAGTGGTCGAGTTGATCTTCTGCTCAATCGATCGATGCTTAAAAATGTCCACAACTCAAAACATCCACCACCAACATGCATTAAAACTATCAAACATTGTTTCTGTGAACCTTATTTTATAACTTAACTATTTATACTACTACTTTAATCGATTTAAACTTTCTCTGACGTAACCCATAAAATGCTCGACCGCGCATTATTTTTTACACAATCGACTGACATACGAACTTTGCAGCTGCCTAAGGCATCCTGTTTTTTTTAAGATAAAATTTCGCTTCGCTTGGGCTTTTAAGGTATGTAAACTTTACATGTTTACCCAAACCCACTGTTTACCTAAAAACGACAGATCGGTCAAACTGATGGACACTAAGATTAATACTACATTAATTATTTACTCAAACTGTCAAGCTTGCAGAAGGAAAAATAATTGATATTTGCGAAAGGCCAAAATTATATTTACCCATGCATTTTGTGGCAATAATCAATTACTCATCCATGCACGGCAGGTGATATTTCCTATTTTTATACTATTTTTGTATGCATATAACTAAACATAATAAAGCCTTGCGTAACAATCCTCCTCACCTAGAATAAGCTGTCCCCAGCTTCGTGTGAGCTATAACGACTTAAGTTAACTAAATACCATACATATATGTCTCTACAATTTCCCAACTATTTTTCTTAGCTCGGCGTGGCTATCACGGGCATATTACCAAATGCCTAATAACTGAGACTATACACATAGCACGTGTTGTTTTAATCTATGACAACACTACATAATCGATTATACGAGATACAACTGATCTGAATATAATTTACTTATGCCTATATGTACCTCAGGGGTAATCTAGCTATAATAATGTTATATAATCCAACACGTCAGAATATAGCGATTTAAACCAAAATTAATGTGAAAACAAGGCGTAAAAATTTCCTGTTTTCCTGAATGTATGTACCAGGGACTTAAACGAAATTATACATTTTGTAGATGCAATCAGAAAGTGTACCAAAAATTATTCAAATTTCATAAAATATCTTATCATTGCAACAGCGAAAATTGTATTCAGATTCTTGGTTGATCAACTCACATAACAGGAAATTATTATAAAGCTCTTCCGACAAAACATCTCTCCATAATAATAACCTAAACCTATTTATATACGTCTTAATAATTCTTCAAAATATTTCAACTCATGCAAACAAATTTTATACGTATACTTCTTAATATTACTGAAACTCATTTTATATTTTTAAACGTCATGCACAGCAAACCAAACTCCAAAATGTAGGTTTTCATCGACAATATAAATACCGAGTCTACATAGAGAAAACAAGAATGTGTCTAATATTTAAGCTTTTGGCTTGAAAAAGAATTACAATCCATTACAACAAGTTTGGGAGACCCTTGACTGTCCCGAGGGAAGAGAAAAATATATTATCAACGAATGACGCAAAACTAAAAGCGTGAGAATTAAATTTATATACTGACCCAATTAAAAACATGCATGCGCTATCCTACGGCAACATGTTTAATCAGCATGCTGAGTGTACCTAAGGAATTTTAGTTGAACAGCTATATACTCTCGTGTTTAATATTATCGCACATATAAACAAACAAATGATAAACATATACGTGTAACATGAGAATGACAAAAACTTATATTATACAAATCTTAAAATGCGTCCAGTTTCATGTCCATAATACAAGCGTTCTGACCATCAGGAAGGATCCGGAAATCTATGAGACTTTCTTACGTCTCAATAATCGTATTTCAACGACCACGGAGGCTTCCACTGATGCGTCTTTAGCTGGATTTGTGGCATAGCCAACACGTTCGTATAGAGGGAGTACATGTCGTCAAACTCGTCTTGGACTGCAGACTGAGGGCAAAACGACTGTAGTTTCAATTCAAGTTCATGGAAAGTGTAGAGGTTGTGGACAGCTGTCTTGAAGAGACATCCAAAACGTGAAACAAGGTCTAGCGTTGCCATAAGCAGAAGTATTGATGAATACAGAGCGTGCGTTTTATTGGACCCGGTCATCATGCCGTTCCTTCAATGTTAATATAGTACACAGACGAGGTATTCCTAGAGCCGTTCCTCCACCAAGTTGTTATAAGATTTTAATTCTTCTATGCACGAGGTAGGAGATCTTTACAATAATTCAACTAATGTTCGTTACTGTTCTCTTCTTTCTCCGTTCTTCTCTTCTCTACTTCTCGATCTTCGTCGTTTTGCGTTCTTGTCTTTGGTCGTCTGTCCTGTAGGTTGAGCTTCTTAACGTTTCATAAGTTAATCTTTACTCCGCTAGTCCACTGAAGGTTCAGGTGCTGTGCACGCCCTTTTATAATGAGGGTTCAGTGACTCTTGCATACGTCATCAACCATAGTGGGCTGATCCTTATCCAGCCAATCAGCGTTGTACATGTAATCAGTGGGTTGGTCTTAGAAGCTCGCTCCAGCTCTCATATTTTGTTTATTTAAGGCGTTGTCGCAGTGGTCGAGTTGATCTTCTGCTCAATCGATCGATGCTTAAAAATGTCCACAACTCAAAACATCCACCACCAACATGCATTAAAACTATCAAACATTGTTTCTGTGAACCTTATTTTATAACTTAACTATTTATACTACTACTTTAATCGATTTAAACTTTCTCTGACGTAACCCATAAAATGCTCGACCGCGCATTATTTTTTACACAATCGACTGACATACGAACTTTGCAGCTGCCTAAGGCATCCTGTTTTTTTTTAAGATAAAATTTCGCTTCGCTTGGGCTTTTAAGGTATGTAAACTTTACATGTTTACCCAAACCCACTGTTTACCTAAAAACGACAGATCGGTCAAACTGATGGACACTAAGATTAATACTACATTAATTATTTACTCAAACTGTCAAGCTTGCAGAAGGAAAAATAATTGATATTTGCGAAAGGCCAAAATTATATTTACCCATGCATTTTGTGGCAATAATCAATTACTCATCCATGCACGGCAGGTGATATTTCCTATTTTTATACTATTTTTGTATGCATATAACTAAACATAATAAAGCCTTGCGTAACAATATGATGTCTAAATTGACTGCCTTTCAATGCTGTACTATGATCGACTTACACTGTCTTACACACATATACCATGACTTACACTGTCTTACACACATATACCATGACTTACACTGTCTTACACACATATACCATGACTTACACTGTCTTACACACATATACCATGACTTACACTGTCTTACACATATACCATGACTTACACTGTCTTACAGAGCTCCTGAGTGATACCGTAGAGCTAATACCGTACATTGCTCTACCATAGATTAACCTAAATGATCTGCCATGACCTTATTTGCACTGTTTTACCATACACTGCCTTGCATTTCTATCTATCTGAGTCGCTGTATACTGCTGTTAAACTGAATAAAACAATTTCCTCCCATACAATATTGGTATTTGATAGCATAATATGAGTTAGTATAAATTAATGTGGTGCTAATTGACAGCATAACTTAATGCATAATTATTTGATAATATGTTGCTAAACAGCATAATATAACTAGTTTGGATAAACTAGCTATTAATGTATATCTTACAAAAGATTCACTCATTTCAACCTATCATCTTAAATCACTGGAGGTATACCAAAGTGCTACCGACCAAAATACTTGTCAATATCTATTGTATAAGTTGCTGAGATTTCATAAGTGTATGACTAAACCTCAGCCATTATATTTTCTCAAATGTGCAGTATTGCACTTTATGCTTTAATTCACCCTTTATATCATTCTAAGCATCGAATTATTTGATATATGGAAGTTTAGTATCATTTCATTAGGTAATTTTCATGTTAGCATCAGGTTATTAGTGGTAGATGTACCTAAATTCTGACTTAGGCAAAATTCACTAATTTAAAAAAGATTTCATCATAATGTAACATTTGTTTCACTCAAGGTATATTGAGTTGTTTACCCACAAAAGTACTTATTTATACAGTTGTTTGTACATTTATACATCTATACAGGTGTTTGTTATATAAAACTCTTAAATCCGTTTCAACTATCATATAAAGTGATATTAGCTACCTGTAAAATCCCCGGTGAGATAGGTTAATTTTGCAGTAACTATACTGGTTTGGTTAATTCAATACATTTTTATATGATGGGCTATGTAAAAGTTTAATTTTTTGCTTGTGTACTCTTGGTTGGTTGTGTAAAACTCTTAAATCCGTTTCAACTATCCTATACAGTGATATTAGCTACCCCTAAAATCCCCGGTGAGATAGGTTAATTTTGCAGTAACTATACTGGTTTGGTTAATTCACTACGTTTTTATATGATGGGCTCTGTAAAATTTTAATTTTGCTTGTGTACATGGGTTGGTTGTGTAAAACTTTTTTCTATCATATACGGTGATATTACGTTTAAAATCCGTTAATCCCAGTTAATTTTTAGCTTGTATACATGGGTTGGTTTTGTAAAACTCTTGGAACTATCATATACGGTGATATTAACTCTAACATTCCCAGGGAGATTGGTTAATTTTGCACTAATAATACTGATTTAGTTAAATCACTACGTTTTAATATGATGGGCTATGTATAAGTTTTATTATTTCTTGTATACAGAGGTTGGTTGTGTAAAACTCTTAAATACGTTTCAACTATCATATACAGTGATATTACCTCTATAATCCCCGGTGAGATAAGATCAGAAATTTGCCTGACGTTTGATCATATACTATAATTTTTAAAATCGGTCCAGTGCGCGTTTACGGTTTATGAAAATAAATATTAACTTCTTAGTTCCTAGAAATTGCAAGTTTTGTTGTGGTGCTGTCTTCGGTCAGGAGCTACCAACATCAACCCACAACGTACCTATTTTTTTACTATTGCCGGAAATAGGTCATTTGCCCATCCCTTCTCGCCGACCGGGGATCAAGCTCATCAAGCATGCAATATTACAGCCGATTTCGTTTGACCGTAAAACAACATGCGTTCGCAAAGCACGTTGGGATGTTTAAAATTACCTGTTTCTAGGGTCAAATGACATCGTTGCTAGGGGCGAGACTCGCGTTGGCGCGCTAGATAGAAGCCACTTTGGTCGTGTCTCGAGCAATCAATCAATCAATCAATTAATCAATTAATCAATCAATCAAAAACCTTATTTAACCACGGTAAAATCTACAGTATCAAAAAGGTTATTGGACATTTAAAGACAAGTTACAACGTACAGGTATACATAGGACAGTTACACAAGACTGAACGTACGATTTAAAATAAACTATTACTGATTTACAAAATTGCCGTGCTGGAGTCTACTTTATAAAGAGAGATGATTTTCAATCTCTCTTTAAACTGGTTAAGGGAGCATAATGTTCGTACATTTAGTGGTAAGTGGTAACTTATTCCACAACACTGCGCCACTATAACTAAAACTTCGTTTAGCATAATTTGTTTGCGGTTTTGGCACAAATAAAGTATTTTCAGAATTTCGTAAGTTGTATCTAGTGCTGCGAACTCGAAATAAATCACGAAGATATGTCGGTGTTAAATCATTTAGAGTTTTGAACATCATTACAGCCTTATGTTTTATCCGGCGTGTTAAAAGAATATCCGAACCTAGTTTGTTAAAAAGGTCGCTGGAACTAGCATCAAATCGAGATTTGGTGATTACCCTCGCTGCTCTATTTTGCAGTTTTTGCAACTTATCGTTTGTGGTATTTATACCATCTCAAACTGGGCTACAATAATAAAAATACGATTGAATTAAAGCTCCGTAAATTTTGAGAGCAGTGCTTGTATCTATGAACTGGCGTATCCTTTTAAGGGCCCCAATGGCCGAAGCAATCGTTTTTGAAATGCTTTCCACGTGTTGTGCCCATATGAGATGCTCGTCAATTTGTAAGCCTAATGATTTCGTATCTTTGACTCTCTTTATCGTCTTTCCGTCAATTTCAATATTTTTTTGTTCATAATTGTGTATCTTTAGCCTTTGACGTGATCCGATTACCATGAATTCTGTTTTAGCAACATTTAGGCTCAGTCTATTAGCTATTAACCATTCATGAAGACTTTTCATTTCAGAATTAATTATTGTTTCAAGCTCAATTACAGATTTTGCCGCGATACTTATATTAGTATCGTCAGCAAACATTCTTGGAGAGGCTCTATTGAGACAATTTGCAAGTCATTAATATAAATTAGAAACAGTAGTGGCCCCAAGTTGCTACCTTGCGGCACATCATAAGTTATTTTAACAGGCTCAGATAGTTCACCATTTATGCAACATCTTTGGCCGCGGTTGCAGGCTCAAGTAAGATTTAAAGAATTTGATATCGCTCTCGTCAACAGCATATAACATTAGTTTCCGTAAAAGAATGGTGTGATCAATGGTATCAAATGCTTTTTTAAGGTCGATAAAGACTACACCATTTAGTAGCCCATTATCTATGTTGAAGGACCATTTGTCTGTTGTTTCTAGTGAGGCTGTTAATGTGCTGTGCATTGATCGGAAACCTGATTGAATCTTAGATATCAAATTGTTGGTGTTCAGATACTTATATAGCTGTTCAAAAATTAATTTTTCAAAAATTTTTGCGACAACTGAAATTACCGATATTGGTCGATATTGTCCATATCGTCTTTAATACCTTTCTTAAAAATTGGCGTAACCCTTGCTAGCTTCCAATCTGTAGGGAATATGCTAGTACTTATGATCTTATTAAATACTTGAGATAATGAGGGAGCGACAATTTCAGCTGCAAGTTTTAAAAGTTTGCAAGGTATTTTATCTAGGCCTGATGTTTTCTTTTCATTGATTGTTCTTAATTTTCTCTGAACTGCATTTACAGTGGTAGATTTCATTGAAAATGTGGTTTCAGTTGGCACAACGTACACCTCAGGTTGTACAGCGGATGTTGGTATATCGGATGCTAAATTCTCACCTACTTTGGCAAAGTGGGAGTTAAAAATTTCTGCCATGTCCTTAGGCACATTTGCTGTTTCTTCTCCAATTGTAATATTAGATATAGTATGGTTTGGTTTGCCTCAAGGTTATCAGTAAATATTGGCTTTTCACTTTTTTAGTTTCATTACTCGTAGAATTTCTTAAATGTTTATATTGTTGCCAAATCAATTTGTCTCCAGTTAATTTTGCTTTCTTTTTCAAAAGATCGCTCTGACGCATTTTTTGTTTCAATTGGCTGGTTATCCAAGAGCATTTCTTTTCCCCAACTTTTTTCAATCTGAGTGGAGCATGCTTGTCAATACAATTAAGTAACATTCCTTTCCATCGTGCCCACATCTCATTGGGTTCGTTGCATAAATTCACATCCGACCATTGCTGTTTGTTTAATTCAGCTATAAAGCTTTCACGGTGGAAATTTTTCATATTTCATATTTCAATTAATCGTGGTCTGGCTTTCTTATAGTGGACCTTGTGCGTCGTATAAACTAATACATGGTCACTTATGGAGAGGTCAATTATCCCTGCGTCTGCTATTTTTGCAGGGGCATTTGTTACGCAAAGATCAATTAGCGTAGAGGAATATGGTGTAGTTCTAGTGGGATCTTCAATTAGCTGTTTTAGCCCAAAAATTTCAAAAATATCATTTAATTCATTGGCATTGACAGGTGTTGCTCCCGGCATGAGATTCACATTTTTATCGCCCAATAGAAAGTAGTCATGATTTGTCATGTCTATTTTCTGTATTATTTCCTCAAAGTAATCAAAGTAATGCGTTGGCAAGTCTGGGGGCCTATACCACACTCATCAAAATACTTAAGCGTATACGGATCTTTTCCGCACAGATAGTCCACGAAAAGCTGCGTATAAGCCATGTTAGCAATTGTGAAACGTTCTTAAGCCACCACAGTCGTGATTTTTTTGAACGAAAATTGTCCACTCGGTAATTTATATCGTACCGCATTACAACACGGTTACAGAGAGAGGTTGTCGACGTATTGCCTTCTGGTAGATTTCCGAACTCATATAAGCACTCCATAATTTCTGAATATGTAATAGACGGGTTCTGCGTTTTTAGAACTTCGATCAATTGAATGTTACCAACGAACAAACTTCGTCTATTTCCCCCTCCATGTCTTGGTTGAAGGCTCTCAGTCTCGCAGTATTGGCGCCATAAATTTGATACTGTCGCATTAGAAACTTCAAATTTAATCGCAATATTTAATAGCGAAACTCCGTATAAAAGCACCTGTATCTTTATTGCCTTCCCTGAATACGATTTTGTCAATAATACTACTTCTTCTGTTAGGCGAGAGGGCCTTCCCATTTTGAAAACAACGACCTTTCTTGTTTACTCGCCACATTCTATATAAATTTAACTAGACAACTACCGTAAGTCCGCGCCCCTTAGCAACGACGTCATTTGACCCTAGAAACAGGTAATTTTAAACATCCCAACGTGCTTTGCGAACGCGTCAAACGCAAACGGAATCGACGATACAGCAGCTATATTCCTTGGTTATTTTATTCACGCTGTTCTTCAAAAATTTCCTATTTTCATTCTTATCTCTCAAGTGTAACATTAAGGAATAAACAAAGGTATTTACTGTGTTCAAATTGTATTTAAATATCAATGTATTTGTCGGTGTAGGTGCCTTTATTAGACATCAGAAATGTGCAACGTAGGAAAATTACTGTGGCACTATTGTAGTGTTATTTCATCTTTGAGCTTTTTCATCTGCCTTTAGTTGATGATTTGAGAATAAGACAAGTTTTTTTCACAATATTAGTGCTGTTTAAACCTCACCCGTGAAGAATTATTCATTTTTTTAAGAACAATTTATGTGAACAGCACATTATATGGCGGATGGTCGTGCGCTCTGAGCATTTTTATTGTTTACACATAAAAATATTTCGGCTGGCATAATATTTACGAGGATAATAAATAGAAAGAAGGTTTACAAATCTAAAGGTTGTATAAAAAGGTGGCCCGTAATGAAATCAAGCTTTTATTATAATTTGAATGCGTATTATTATGCTAAACCCATGGACGCGTAAAATTCAAATTTGAAAGTAAAATGCTTTAAAAGAATATCGAGTAATTAGCGCTCAAAAATACCGTCATGCCTTGCGCGAAAATGGAGCAATTTGTTGTTTTGGTTGAATGGCGGAGTTAAAAAGTTGATTCGGTGAAGTACCAGCGTTAATATTCCAGTTGGGTGCATTACGATTTCATGATAAACACAAGAAATGAATTGTCCGTAATAAGTTCAGTTTAGCCTGGGATATCTGCAAGCCTGATACCTTACTTTTGGACGAAAACGACTGCGACTATTTTGGGAGAGAGCCTAGAAAGACTGATGTTTGGCTACCGAACTTTTCCAGGTACGGCTAATTTTGCTGGTTATTTTTATATTTAATGCATTTATTGCGGGTAAAAGTACCCCTGTGGTGACGATGTTTGACCACATTATGCAGATATTCTAAAATCAGGTTGTCATTACATTTTAATGTCTCTTCAATTGTTCATTATTTCCCGAGAGTAATTTATTTTGCTTTCTTGCCACGATTCGTTGTATTCCTTTGTATATTTTGTGAAATTTTGGACGCAATCATGCGTAAACATCAAGACAAAGTATAGGCAGTCATATTAAAGTCAGATTTTAAGTAAGGTTTCATTGACACATTTGTGTGAGACTTGCTCTATTTCTACGAAAATGTTGAAATGTTAAAAGATGTGAAAAAATATGATTTTCCTGTTGAACTGTTGAGCTAGTGATAGGTAAATATGCATATTTTGAAGGAAATCGGAGTGGGAGGTCCTCGCACTAATTTTAATATTTTGACCTGAGGTCTGCCATTTCGTTGACCTTTTATAACAAATAGTATGTCTTTTTATTTTGGTATAAAGTTGCATAATTCATTGTTTGCTTTTAAGAAGCACCATATAATTATGATCTATATATTCTTGGAATAGAAATGGAATTTAGAAAATTCAAGTCATTAATTGTTTCATAAAAAAATATCGCAATTTTTATCATGGCACATTGCTAGTAAATATGAAAATCACCCAAAAGATTCAGATGTGTGTTATGAAAATATGTTGTTTTTACTTAACTATGTGTGGGACACTCATAAGCTATTGTGTGTGCCGAAATAACATGTTCAGAGTTAATATATCTCTTTTTCATAGGTGGCTATATGAGGTTCTGCAACCTTTTATTGAACATGTGTTTGAACTGCATGAAATCTATATTTGGTGGTCATCAATTAAAAATTCTTAAATAACCACCCCCACATAAATCATCAGCATTTGTAAGGTTAAGGTGGCTCCATGCTATCTTTTTAGATGGAAAGAAAAGGAGTAATTGGCAGTGTTGTTTTTAAATGTATATATATTATCCGATCATGGGCATTCAATTAAGTGATGCTATTATTGAGATGGTATCTTCATTATAGTATATGCAGTTATACAGTATTTTAACTCGCATCAGATGATTTTTCATTTTTTTAATTTTTAATTCAACTTCTCCATTTAGGTTTTATATGGCCAGGAAGTCATTAACCTTGGTATAACAATATGATGGGTTTCTACTGTAACCTGTCTCTTCATTGATTACGGAACACATAGTATTTAACTGTATATAGTTGTTACCTATATAAAATTGCTATTACTGTTCACTGTCATGTGCTTTAGGTATTTTGCTAGTTATAAGTTACACTGAGATCTTCCTAAAGGGATTTGCCAAGGCAAACGGCCTTACCTATTATAACATTTAATCACATTATCTTCCAAATTTTACATTAATCTCCAATTGCCCAATATTTTGACTAGTTAAGGTGGTATACTGTATACTTATATTTGTATGGTGATTGTATATGGTTTTATTTATCCTGGTTAAACACATGTTGCAGATCTGGAAGTTTGTGCAAATCAGCCCTGGATGCTAAATCCTACGTGCCTTTTCTTGTTAACTCCAGACTTGTGCTGATAAATCTCATATAGAGGAATTTGCCATTGCCACATATTTGACATATCTATTACTTTTTATTGCAGGCTTTCTTTAAAAAACAGTAGAAACAACACAAGATTGCAAAAACACTATTTATTGCAATTATTGACATAATATTTTAACAACAAAGTCACATTATAATTTCATATTACCTATACTTACAGCTGTATAATTTTGAAATGAATTGTCCCACCAATTGTCCTACATGTCCCATATTATGTACCCACCACACATGAAATTCATTGTTAAAATAGAGGGGGCAGTTGTTTTTGAAATAAATCAAAATAGTTTGACTTTCTCTTTCTTTGTGTTATTTCTTGAAATAGGTTATTTAGGGTCTTTTTTATTTCTGATCTTCAAGCTGTGGTACACATAACTATCCACCATTTGCAACCAAAACAAATGCGAGTTTACTGGTATCTGAAACTATTGTTCATATTTTCCAAGATGTGTTGAAGACCTAGAAGAAAAAACGTTGACATTTGAGATTTTTATTTTATGACAAGGTTAATTCTAAACCACTAAAATCAGCATAAATAAATATGTTTATACATTAGTGTGTCACTGTGTGTGACTGTGTGTTACTCCTTCGCACTAGTAAAAATGTACGCATGGAGAATTATATCATTCAAAATACAAAAAAAATTTAACGAACACTCACCTGTTGTTCTTCTTCATTTCAAGGAGCTTTTCGCCTTTTCAAATTCTCCAATGGCAATAGTTAGTAAAACAGCTGTAACTAAACACAAAAACTGTACCAAACTTGTAAATTCAAAATGCTAAGTTTGAGCGATTTTGTGCAAAAGTACGCGACTTTCTAAAAAATCTCCTCCTAATTTGAATGCCTCAACCTAATCACAATGTGTCATTCACACCAGTGCGCTAATCATGCATTCAAACTCCATCAACAGCTTCATTTCAATTGCAATAGGGGTACTTTTTACAGCTTCTACCAGGTGTATAAAAAGAAAGGCACCCCACTATAAATATTCATAAATACTCAATCTGTTTTCTTCCACTATACATGGTGTATAAAAAAACTGCAACCACTTAAGGCCATGTTACATTGTGCAATTTTTCTTGCAACTTGTAATGCAATCCTACTTTTAAGAGACTAGCAGCAAGTATTCACAATGTAATTAGTGTAAGAAATGAACATGGAGTGTAATAAACATAAAAGTTTTGTAATTGCCAAATTCCCATCTCACAAAAGTAGAATTGCATTGCAAATTGCAAGAAAAATTGTTAGTATTCATATATATAACAAGAGGTTGCAGGCCCCTGGGAATTATTAAGGCTGCATTTTTATATTCACCTGGGGCCGGTTGTTCGAAAGGCGTTTAGCTTAAACGGTGGATAAGTTAAAAATGGAAAATCAAATTATTTATTTATTGAACAACTTAGCTGAAATATTTCGATGTAAATAGTTTAATTGTCAATGGAAGCACATATTAAATGCATAAGATGTAGGTTCAGTCATTCACAAAACCATGAGAGTATTTTTAACTTCTTTCGAACAACCGGCCCCCGGTATTTCTGCGGCTTAGTTGACTGGAAACTAGGTTTACAAAGCATAAATTTATCTAGTGTAAAGTTTCTACATGTATGAATTTTTATGCCAAGAGGTTTGATTAAAATGTAATATAGTACTAAAGTCAGGTGATATTAAGCAAGATCAATAAGTGTGTTATTTGCATACCTAGATTCCTTGTTTGGATTTTTGGTGACTATCTTAACCATTGAGGATAAAAGACATCTGTGGTTTCATTTCAATAAAATTCATATCAATAGTAATTAAGGTATGAGGTGCATTTTTAATACCAAAAGTTAAGGCTGTGTAAAATATTTTCTGAGGCTAAAATATAATGATAATTCCTGAAGTTGCAGAAGCCAACTTTTCAGTAAGGATTTCCATCATCCCCCTAGGGTCACCAAAGTGCTGCTACAGGGTAACAGTAAGTGCACATGCACAACTGCAATCAAAGTTAGATTTAAGAGGAAGTAATTTTTTGAAAGTATACTGCCTACATCCTTTGTTGACCATACAGCTTTGGTTAAAACCATGTTTTATTCACAGATATCTGGCACAATTTTTGACTCCAAACATGGATTCCATGCATGCATGATCTTCCCCATGTAGTAAATAATGTGATATTTTCATTTTTTCATGATTTTTCTCTGATTTTTTCCTTAAGAATCTGGATTCATTTTCACTGTGTTAACTATGTTCCAAATTGAATGATGTCTTTGCTTTGCTATTGAATGGGAAGGTAAGGGATTGTGGTTTATTACACATTTTGTATCTCCAGTTTTTGTCCATTCATTTAATAACTATATATCAAATTATGTGCATATATAAATATCTTTATAACTCCGGCGTTGAAAAATCGCCTCGGTTTTGGTTTTTTTTATTATTTTTCGTCGTCGCAAGTGTGTTTTGGCGCGAAATATATTAGATTGAAAAGTGTATGTGACTGTATTTATCTACTAGATGTCAGATCTAGTTTCTTTTGAAATTACTCCCTGCGATAATCTTTTAAGGAGTACATCATTATAATATAGCAAAATTAGGCAGTGTTTGGCGTAAAGGAGTGTGGGAACTGAGTGGTGAGGGGCAAGGTTTGAAGTTGATCAAAGTGCTTTAATTGATTTTCATCAGAAAATCAGAGATGAAAACTTGAGTAAAATGAACTGAACTGAATTTATTTATCCACGGTGGATTCACCAGGGTTACAAATTGTAGCTACATGCAATTAAACTATAAATATATACACACTAAAATATATAATACAAATACAAATGAACCTTTTTTCCATGAATGCCGTGTTTATCGAATATAACGTTTCAACAATCTTTGAAATTCATTTAAGGATTCTGCTTGTCTGATATTAGTAGGTAGGCTGTTCCACAAGACCGCATCACTATAACTAAAGCTGTTTTTAAGATAATTGGTGCGGGGTAATGGAACAGCAAGCTTGTTCACAGAGTCTCTGAGTGAATAGTTAGTTACATCTGTAGTGTCTAGCCATTCGAACAAGACACAGATGCACACGGATTCAAACACTGAGCAGTTGTATTATAAAATGCCTCTTATTTATATACATCCAAGATTGCATATCTAATTATACCTATACCTGCATATCTAATTATACCTAATTAACATCACAATCCCTTCTTTTCTCAGTATTCTAATTGTCCATATTTACGTAATAAAACTAATAAATAATATACTGGTTTTTTTTTCCAACGGTTTTTTTCCAAAAGTTTATCTACATACCTACATGTAACTTTTTAATATCCTTAAGTACCTAAATTGAATTATCGCACTGACTTCATGCATTACTTATCTAATTTATACAACCAATATCATAACTAATATCGAACTATCCAGAACTATAACTAACATATGAACATACGTAATCCTTAAACCGTTCAGGTGCACGACATACCCTCTGAGGTCTATTAGGTCTATTAGAAATATTTACACTACTTTCCTTACTGTTCTCTTGAGACCTTCTCTCTGCTTCTTCCTCAGCTTCCTGTTCCTGTACATTTTCTTGATTTTGCACATCCTCTTCTACGTTGCTGCACCTTTCTGTTTCAACTCACTGTCTCGATCCTGCACTTCAACCAACTCTGGTCTCGCGCTTTCTTCACGCAACTCTGGTAGTTTAGTTCGGACTTCTCGCCCAAATAACAACTTTGCAGGACTAACACCAGTCGTAGAGTGTGGCGTACTTCGATAGGCTAACAAAAATTTATACAATTCTCTTTGCCAATCTTTCTTTTCGATTTGGGCAATTTTCAGAGCTTTAATTAAGGATCTATTTTGTCTTTCAATTTCACCGTTCGCTTGCGGCCAAAGCGGAGTTGACGTTAAATGGAAAATGTCATTCTCTTTTAAAAACGCCCCAAACTCCTCCGAAATGAATTGTGGTCCATTGTCTGTTCTCAGGGACTCGGGATTACCATGAACTGCGAAAAACTTTTCCAGTTCAAGAACGATCAGTTGTGACGTCACTGACTTCATAATGGCTACTTCCACAAATCTACTAAAATAATCGACGAGCACCAACAAATAATGTCCCGAGGGCAACGGTCCCAAAAGATCTACCGCTAACATTTGCCAGGGTCTCTCAGGTAACTTAGTTCTCTTCAATGGTTCTGGGAAACACGGACTACTTACGAGTTGGCATCCAGGACACGTCTTACATTTACGCTCCATTTCCCCATCAATACCAGGCCACCACACCTTTGAACGCAATCGCTGTTTCGACTTTACGATACCTTGGTGTCCTTCATGAGCCAGGTCAAGAACTCGCTTTCGTAACTTACGAGGAACTACGATTCTGACACCTCGTAACACTAGGTTTCCAACTACGCACAACTCTGTCCGTACCGCTTTATACGCTGGCGGGCTGGAATTCCACTCCTCGTTTTGAATACATTGTCTGATTTGCGTTAACTCCTCGTCATCCCTAGATTCCTTCTCCATTTCCTTGATAGGCACTGCTATTGGAACAGCGTACAATGCAACGTTACGAACATACTCTTCAGCAACATTCCGCGACGTTTCCTTCGTATTCTGGACTAACCGAGATAATGAATCAGCGATATTTTGTGGGCCGGGGACATACTTCACTGTAAACTCATATGGTTGAAGTCTCAATACCCATCGTTCTATTCTAGCTGACGGTCGTGAATGATTCGAATAGATCACCTCGAGCGGCTTATGATCAGTCAAAACCTCAAACGAAATCCCATAAAGATATAAATGAAAACGTTCACACGCCCAAACAATGGCTAACGCTTCCTTTTCCGTCTGTGAATACCTACGCTCTACGTCTGATAGACTTCTACTTGCATAGGCGATGACTCGATACTTCCCTTTTTGTTCCTGAATGAGAACAGCTCCGAGCCCAACTGGACTTGCATCTGTTATGACCTGTGTAACAGCATTCTTATCGAAATAAGCCAATGTCTCAGCATTTCCTAGTTTTTCTTTTACTTGCTGAAACGCTCTCTTCTGCTCTTCGCCCCACAAAAAGGTTATATTCTTTCTTGTCACTCTTCTTAATGGCTCAGCTGTTGTCGCAAGCTCAGGAATAAACCGAGAACAGAAGGTCACCAATCCCAAGAAACTTCTCACTTCTGATGCAGATGTTGGTTCCCTTGTTTCAAGAACTGCCTTTACTTTGTCTTCTGTAGGAGCAATTCCTTTCTCCGAAAGAACATGACCCATAAATACAATCCGGGAAATTCGAAACTGACACTTTTCTGGATTCAGGGTAAGTCCCTTCTCTCGTAGGCATTCCAAAACTTTGCTTAATCTCTCGTCATGCTCTGCCAAACTCCGACCGTGGACAATAATGTCATCGGAAATATTGTGTACCCCCTTGCATCCTTGAAGCACCTGCTGGATGATATGCTGGTATAACTCCGGTGCTGACGTGATCCCGAACATCAACCTTTTATAACGATAAAGGCCCGTATGTGTAGCAAAAGTAGTTATCTCTCGAGAATCCTCATCAAGTTCAACCTGATGGTAACCCCATCTTAAATCCAACTTGCTAAACACGGCACTCTCGTTCATATCTTGAAGAATTTCATCCACTGTGGGAATTGGATGTCTCTCTCTAACCACGGCTTCGTTGGCTTTCCTCATATCAACACATAACCTAACATCACCATTAGGCTTGGGCACTACGCATACTGGACTCACCCATGGTGTCGGACCATTCACCCTTTCAATCACATCTAACTCGAGAAGTTCATTGACTTTCGCTTCCACTTTAGATCTCAGACTGAAAGGAATTCGTCTCGGACTTTGCGCCACAGGTCTGACATCAGGGTTTATATGAATTTTAGCTTGATAATTCTTTAATTTTCCCAAACCTTGAAAACATTCTGGAAACTGGTCTGCCACTAAAGATAGCACAACATTAGCTTGTGGTCCAAGTCTCAAAATACCCAGTTGTACTGCCGTCTCTCGCCCAAGAAGAGTTTGCCCTGTACCAGCGATGACAATAAATTCAGCTTCGGCTTGTCCACCATTACATTGAACTTTAGACTTGAACACGCCCAGAGTATCAAGTGGCACTGTTGACCCATATGGATATAACTTTCGACTTTCCTTTCTCGACTCACATTTAATGCCTTGCTTTTTCAAGTCTTCCCATGTCCGTTTATCAACAACATTACAGGACGCACCCGAATCAATCATTATGTTTCTTATATTTACCCCACCAACAACCAGGTCAACAAAAACACTTCCATTCACCTTACGTTTATCTTTTGTCCCCACTGCAAAAGCATATTCATCATCATCGTTGATCTGATCATTAATTTTACTTTTCGCCGCCGTCAAAATTTGTTTGACACCAGGATGCTTGCTCTGCTGCCCATTTCCTCGGTTGGACTGTGTCCTACAAACAACAGCAAAATGTCCTATTTTGTTGCACTTCTTACAGGCTTTACCCACAGCTGGGCAGTTTTTATCTCGAGCAAAATGTCCATTTCTACCACATCGGTAACACTTTTGACCTTGCTTACTATTGTTAATATTCTCGCCCTTTTTCCCTTTCCATCCTCTGCTCCCAATAGTGTTAACTTCCCCACGCCGATCACTCTCCATTCGTCTAGCTTGCATTTCACTTGCTTCCATCGACCTTGCAACTGTCTGTATATCATCTAATGTTAAAGTCTTGCCCATTTCTAACAACTTCCTTCTAAGTTTAGTTGATCTACATTTGTCAATGACCTGATCTCGAATATGTTCTTTCTTGTACTCTCCAAATTCACAATTATCACTTTGGCGGGTCAATCGAATAACAAATTGATCGACTGTCTCAGATTCCCCTTGGAACATATGTCGAAATTCATGTCGCTCAAACGGCACATTGATCTGAGGTGTAAAATGAGAGTCTAGAGTTTTCATAGCTTTTTCATACTCATCTGTTTCGTCTTTACTCCCACTAGCCGGTTCTTCTAAAGTTGAATATACTTCTTGAACATCCATTCCTGCTGAATGGAGTAACAAAGCTTTCTTTTGCCTCGGATCAGTAATTCCTTTGCCATCAATATAGAACTGAAATGCTGTTTTCCACCGCCGCCATCTTGGTCCTACACTCGTCATATCGCCAGTACAATCAAACGGCATCACTCCACTTACTCCTAGGCTTTTCGCCATAATAATCAAATATATTTATACTTCAGGCTTTAAACAAAATCCTCGTCGCCAAATGTAGTGTCTAGCCATTCGAACAAGACACAGATGCACACGGATTCAAACACTGAGCAGTTGTATTATAAAATGCCTCTTATTTATATACATCCAAGATTGCATATCTAATTATACCTATACCTGCATATCTAATTATACCTAATTAACATCACAACATCGTTACGATTTATAAATTTGGAATGTAGATATTCAGGAGTGAGACCGTGTGTAGACTTCTGTGTAAACCATCAACGCTTTCTGTATTTGGCGTTGCGTATTTAGATTGTCCCACCCTAAAATTTCCATTATATGTCCTCAAACACATAGTGGATAATCTTTGAATACATAGATCTATAATATGTTTCATTTTGGATATCTTGGATATTTTATTATTACTAACTCTTAGAGTTAGTGAGTATCACATTACATCCCTTAATTCATTTATCACGCCCTGTTGTTCAGGAACTCACAAAGGTACAACATGATAAACAAACACGGCAGAAATTGTTGTTTATGAAGTTTTAACACGAAAATCGCATCACTGGTTAAGAATTGTGCATTTTTGTATCACTATCATAGAGAATAAGTTAAATTTCGAAATACGCCTTCCGCAATCTTTTGACAGCTTATATCATGCACATCTGACAGCTGTGAAATTTCCATTTTGGGGCTTAAAGTATACACAAGAGGCCGGTTGTATGAAAGCCAGATGGCGCTATTATGGCTTTATTCAATCGCTTTAAAACCAGCCATTGTTTGCTCCGATTAAATTTTAGTGTTCCTAAATCGAGGAATTTTATCGCTTTTTTCATGCATTTTTAGAACAGTTTTTAGAAAATCACTATCCAGTGGACAGCGCTATCCAGCTTTCATACAACCGGCCAAAGGTTATTAATTCAGACGATTCGTTTTTACCGTGTGTGCAAGCTTCAAATCTTTTGTGTTCAAATTATATTTTGTTGAGCATTTATGCTAACAGAACAAGTCTTAGAACACGTTGATTAAAAGCTAGGAAACTGTTTTAGCCACATTTTTAAAGTTTTTAAGACTCTTGATTCCCTGGAGAACATCGGGGCTCAACGACGCTCCTCCAACGGAATCTGTTTTATGCGTTCCTTTTCAGCTGAGCCAGGGCGCTGTAAAACACGGGGGGGGGGGGAAAGGCTGTATCACCCCTGATCTATGTGCGATGTGAGTACCCCCCGAACATTTTTAGTGGAAAGTTTCAAAGAAACTTTGCAGTATTGTGATGAGTGACGAAAATTCAAAGGAGTAAGGCAGTCAGTCAGTCAGTCAGTCAGTCATGGTGTAAACTTTCCGGGGGTAGTTGATTTATGCGTATAGTAACTTTTTGTACATGATCAGTAATTTAAAGTTTGTAAATCAGTTTAACTTGCTTTTGCTAATTTCAACAAAATATTGAGGAATTTTGACCGTTCTTGTAAATTTTGAAGCATTGCTTTTCCATGGTTTGGGTTTTTGTTTTAAAGGGATTTGCCTCCCGGAACCCCCGATTTTTTCTTATACGTCGCAACTGCGCATGTGCCGTCGAGCTTGAACATTATTCACAATGTGAAGAAACGAAGAGCGACGAGCATTGCTTCAAAACATTATTCCGGGCGTTAAAACCAAGTCCGGAGCTACGGGGGGTGGGGGATTTAGGGAGTACACCTCCAGAAAGTTTATTCTGAGGATTAGTCGGTAAAATTGCTATTTTAGTCGGGAGACAAAAATATTTTTGTCACTATAGACCGATCCAATATAAACTTGACAAAGTTTCATCCAGAGTGTAGTCGGTACAATAGACCTTTTAAAAAATGACGTCAAACGCGGAATGTCTAATATTATAAGAAGTTTGATTGGCTCGATAGTTTTGTGGAGCCAATCAAATTTCGTGTAACATCAGACTTTCCGCATTTGACGTCATTATAAGAAAGGTCTATTCCGTCGATCAGTCGGTTTAGATGACCTTACACCCCCCCGTAAAATATCCTGAGAACGGCTCTGGTTAAAATCGACGCAGTTTATCAACTTATGTTATAAATTACGCGCATTTAATTCAACACAAATATAATTTGGAAGCTTTATTCCATAGAGCTAAGGGGTTAGGAAAAAACGACGCTGTGTTGTTTTGGTATTGATAGATCTCTTACACGAATATATATGTCGATAGCAAGTCGATACCTGATATTCTGCACACAGTACATAAATGATACTATACGAAACGGACATTTTGTGCAGTAATCAAATCATTTTGGCGATATACAGTATTGATTATAATGTATTGTTTTGTATCGATTTACGCGTCGAAGTGTCCACATCATCATTACCAGAAATTTGCGACATAATAATTTGCATTTATACTAATTTGCATTTAACTTTCAGCATAATGGCCTTCAACTTTTACTATAAAATACATATAGTAAATATACAAAACCTAAAAATGCCGTTGTCCTAGACCTTCCCCACTGTTTGCCGACCTCTGGGTCAATAGAACAGCCGTTTCCCAACGTTTTAATGATCGAATTACTTACCTTAGGTATTTCTACGTTCGGCCAACTGATTGTGAACAAATGTGTATATAGCCTTCGTAATGTTCAAGTTCCTGATAAGACTGATAATATTTTTTAAAGTGATTGCAGTGACAATTCGAGCCGTACAGAAAAGTTTATACGCAAATACGAAAGACAATATCTTTAACAATTTTTTTTGGTATATTACTGGTATGGCTGATTTGGTATATTTGGTATATTTGGTATATTAAGTTTTGTATACTTACTCTATGTATTTTATAGTAAAAGTTGAAGGCCATTATGCTGAAAGTTAAATGCAAATTAGTATACATGCAAATTATCATGTCGCAAATTTCTGGTAATGAGACATAATATGCACCGCGGTTTTTTTACATTATTTACTACGCAACTATTTAATATACCTATATATCTATAATATATATATATATTATAATATATATATATATATATATATATATTATATATAAAACGTTGGCCGCAGATAGATAGATAGATAGATACTCGAAGTCTAATTAGAATTGCATATGTTGTATAATATGATTGAAATCCCATGCAGATATAATCATATGCAATTCTAATTAGACTTCGCGAGTATCAATCTATCTATCTATCTGCGGCCAACGTTTTTGCAAATGGGTATATATATATATATATATATATATATATATATATATATATATATATATATATATATAATATATAACACACAAAAAAAGGTGTGTTAAATTTACACACCTTTTTTGTCCAAATTTTAACACACCTAAAGGTGGTTTTAAACACACCTAAAGGTGTGTTTAACACACCATAAGATGTGCAAATAGCATCTTCAAAGGTGTGTTAACACATAGAAAGGTGTGTTTTTGTGCACACCAAAAGGTGTGTAGAACACACTAAAAGGTGTGTCAAAAAACACACCAAAAGATGTGTTTTTGGCTTGTCCAAATTTTAACACGTTCTAAGGTGTGTTTTCAAAGAAGGTGTGTTTTCATACACACCATGGTGTGTTTCATTACACAGCTAAAGCTGTGCTGGAAAACACACAAATTGTTTAAGTAAAAAGTTGCACACCTTTCCTAAAAGTAACATATAAACAGGGCTAGAAAACACACAAACACAATATTAATTTATAAATATATTTTAAGTTCCAATACTATTAAGAATTAACATGAAGTCACAGTATGAATTATATAAAGTTTAAAAATAATGTCTTACTCTATAAACAGTTTATTGACTTGATGTCGTCTCGACTTGACACTTGGTGGTGTTTTCTTGTCTTGTTGGTCACCCTTGTTCTTGTTTGTTGGAGTGTATGGTGCCTGCTCAACTGTTGCAATAACATCATCGCCTTAATTCATGATCTTCATAATCAACAAAGGTCACCTGAAAATATAAAATAAATGCATAAGAGGATCTGGTATTTAGAATTTTCCAATTTAAGATGTGCACAAGCATCTGTTAATTAAAGAACATGCTAAATGATACCCAATTTATGAGTTAAGATTTATTTTTGGTAAAAAATTTAGGATGTATTGCAGGTATAGGCAGGTATAATTACATGAATTATAACCTTCTGTTGAAATTTGAAAAATTGTCTGGGCACATTTCCTATAGTTTCTTTAAAATGGGAAAGTTTTATTTAAATATGTATATATAGCTATCTTTCAGGATAAGTAGTCAAGTCTATAGTATTAAAAATCATAAACCATTCTGGAACACTCAAGTCAAATCAACTATCTAATATTTACAACATTATAGTATAGTGAGGACAAAAATTGGTCCTTTGGAATGTTACTACCCCCAAAAGGAATACAAAATATTAAACATAATTAAGACACAAAACAATTCATCAAGATTACACCTAGCGAATTATATGCTTTCTTTATACCAAGCATAAACTATGGCATAAACAGCCTTATGTATACACCGAATACGTGTAAATCTCCTTTAAAAGCACCTAGAACAATTAAATTTTGAAAGATAAAACGTAACACTCACCAAGTCTCTCTTGTGATGTCGAATCTGTTCGCGTCGCCATGCGCTTCGGTGGTCTCTGAATTATTAGAATGAAGCAGACTTTTCACTTTCAAAGCTATTCGGGACCTTCGAAGTCTTGAATTTCTTTGCATCGTTTGTAACGGAACCATCAATTTATTCGCTACAAATAGATAGAGACAACCATGTTGATTACACTCGTTGGCCATATTGAAATTGATACAAATGTTTGACACAAACGATTTGAAAAGCACTGCAATACAACTTACCCTCTTATAATTTCTTCTTTATACAACATCATAAGCTCTCGTGTGTTCATCTCCAAAAAAAATCTTAAAATCGCCTTCACAATAAACACAATTTAAACTTGTAACAGACTCGAAGCACAGTTGTCACAGTAGAGAAGGAAATGTAAACACTAAACAGTGGTTTGTATTTCGTGCGCGTGGGTTTCACACCTCGCGACATTCTTATTGGTTAAAAACGTATGACGTATTAGATCACTGACCTGTAATACAAGTCTGTATGGCAGATATTCAAAAACAACCCACGTTAATCATTCTTACAAAAGTAAACCACACACGATCTGTAAATTCCCTTAAATTATGTCTTATAATGTTTAGAGTTTTTAATACTAATCAAAGCTGAAACGCAGGCCAAAGATAACAGGAATTTAAAGCAAAAAGTTAAATTTAATGCGATGGAACAGCGTGAAATTTCCTGTGACTTGTAATTCCTCGTAAGGCTGACGCTTTTATCGACGCACTAAAATACTATAAGTAATAAATAAGGCCAATCAAGTATATTGTTA